>NW_012101636.1:171425-172643 GCF_000951045.1 Mandrillus leucophaeus | reverse complement strand
CTTATCAGCTTAAGGAGATTTCGGGCTGAGATGATGGGGTTTTCTAAATATACAATCATGTCATCTGCAAACAGGGACAATTTGATTTCCTCTTTTCCTAACTGAATACCCTTTATTTCTTTCTCCTGCCTGATTCCCCTGGCCAGAACTTCCAACACTATGTTGAATAGGAGTGTTGGGAGAGGGCATCCCTGTCTTGTGCCAGTTTTCAAAGGAAGTGCTTCCAGCTTTTGCCCATTCATTATAATATTGGCTGTGGGTTTTTCATAAATAGCTCTTATTATTTTGAGATACATCCCATCAGTACCTAATTTATTGAGAGTTTTTAGCATGAAGGGCTGTGAATGTTGTCAAAGGCCTTTTCTTCATCTATTGAGATAATCATGTAGTTTTTGTCTTTGGTTCTGTTTATATGCTTTATTATGTTTATTGATTTGCATATGTTGAACCAGCCTTGCATCCTAGGGATGAAGCCCACTTGATCATGGTGGATAAGCTTTTTGATGTGCTGCTGGATTCGGTTTGCCAGTATTTTATTGAGGATTTTTGCATCAGTGTTCATCAGGGATATTGGTCTAAAATTCTCTTTTTTTGTTGTATCTCTGTCAAGCTTTGGTATCAGGTGATGTTGGCCCCATAAAATGAGTTAGGGTGGATTCCCTCTTTTTCTATTGATTAGAATAGTTTCAGAAGGAATGGTACCAGCTCCTCCTCGTACCTCTGATAGAATTCAGCTGTGACTCTGTCTGGTCCTGGACTTTTTTTAGTTGGTAGGCTATTAATTATTGCCTCACTTTCAGAGCCAGTTATTTGTCTATTCAGGTATTCAACTTCTTCCTGGTTTAGATTTGGGAGGGTGTGTGTGTCCAGGAATTTATCCATTTCTTCTAGATTTTCTAGTTTATTTGCGTAGAAGTGTTTATAGTATTCTCTGATGGGAGTTTGTATTTCTGTGGAATCGGTGGTTGATATATCCTTTATCATTTTTTATTGCATCTATTTGATTCTTCTCTCTCTTCTTTATTAGTCTTGCTAGCGGTCTATCAATTTTGTTGCTCTTTTCCAAAAACCAGCTCCTGGATTCACTGATTTTTGAGGGTTTTTTTGTGTCTCTGTCTCCTTCAGTTCTGCTCTGATCTTAGTTAATTCTTGCCTTCTGCTAGCTTTTGAATGTGTTTGCACTTGCTTCTCTAGTTAAATTAAAAATTGTGATGTTAG
>NW_012101636.1:166593-169320 GCF_000951045.1 Mandrillus leucophaeus | reverse complement strand
GATATGAAATTCTGGGTTGAAAATTCTTTTCTTTAAGAATGTTGAATATTGGCCCCCACTCTCTTCTGGCTTATTGAGTTTCTGCCGAGAGATTCACTGTTACTTTGATGGGCTTCCCTTTGTGGGTGACCCGACCTTTCTCTCTGTCTGCCCTTAACATGTTTTCCTTCATTTCTACTTTGGTGAATCTGACAATTATGTGTCTTGGAGTTGCTCTTCTCGAGGAGTATCTTTGTGGTGGTCTCTGTATTTCCTGAATTTGAATGTTGGTCTGCCTTGCTACGTTGGGGAAGTTCTCCTGGATAGTATCCTTCAGAGTGTTTTCCTACTTGGTTCCATTCTCCCCATCACTTCTAGGTACACCAATCAGACATAGATTTGGTCTTTCCACAAAGTCCCATATTTCTTGGAGGCTTTGTATGTTTCTTTTTACTCTTTTTTCTCTAAACTTCTCACTTCATTTCATTCATTTGATCTTCAGTCACTGATACCCTTTCTTCCAGTTGATTGAATCAGCTGCTGATGCTTGTGCATTCGTCACGTAGTTCTCGTGCCATGGTTTTCTGCTCCATCAGGTCATTTAAGGATTTCTCTACACTTGTTATTCTAGTTAGCCATTTGTCTAATCTTTTTTCAAGGTTTTTAGCTTCTTTGCAATGGGTTTGAACTTCCGCCTTTAGCTCAGTGAACTTTGATCATCTGAAGTCTTCTTCTCTCAACTAGTCAACATCATTCTCTGTCCAGCTTTGTTTTGTTGCTGGTGAGGAGCTGCGTTCCTTTGGAGGGGGACAGGCACTCTGATTTTTAGAATTTTCAGGTTTTCTGCTCTGTTTTTTCCCCATCTTTGTGGTTTTATCTACCTTTGGTCTTTGATGATGGTGACGTACAGATTCGGTTTTGGTGTGGATGTCCTTTCTGTTTGTTAGTTTCACTGCTAACAGTCAGGACCCTCAGTTACAGGTCTGTTGGAGTTTCCTGGAGGTCCACTCCAGACCCTGTTTGCCTGGGTATCAGTAGTGGAGGCTGCAAAACAGCAAATATTGCTGAACAGCAAATGTTGCTGCCTGATCATTCCTTTGGAAGATTTGTCTCAGAGGGGTACCTGGCCGTGTGAGGTGTCAGTCTGCCCCTACTGGGGGGTGCCTCCCAGTTAGACTCCTTGGGGATCAGGGACCCACTTGAGGAGGCAGTCTGTTCGTTCTCGGATCTCAAACTCCATGCCGGGAGAAGCACTACTCTCTTCAAAGCTATCTGACAGGGACATTTAAGTCTGCAGAAGTTTCTGCTGCCTTTTCTTTGGCTATGCCCTTCCTCCAGAGGTGGAGGCTACAGAGGCAGGCAGGCCTCCTTGAGCTGCCATGGGCTCCACCCAGTTCCAGCTTCCTGGCGGCTTTGTTTACCTTCTCAAGCCTCAGCAATGGTGGGCGCCCCTCCCCCAGCCTGGCTGCCACCTTGCAGTTCAATCTCAGACTGCTGTGTTAGCAATGAACGAGGCTCCGTGGGCATGGGACCCTCTGAGCCAGGCACTGGGTATAATCTCCTGGTGTGCCGTTTGCTAAGAGCGTTGGAAAAGTGCAGTATTAGAGTGGGAGTGACCCGATTTTCCAGGTGCTGTCTGTCACAGCTTTCCTTGGCTAGGAAAGGGAATTCCCTGACGCCTTGCACTTCCCGGGTGAGGCAATGTCTCGCCCTGCTTCGGCTCATGCTCGGTGGGCTGCACCCACTGTCTTGCCCCCACTGTCCGACGAGCCCCTGTGAGATGAACCCGGTACCTCAGTTGGAAATGCAGAAATCACGTGTGTTCTGCCCCCCTCACACTGGGAGCTGTAGACTGGAGCTGTTCCTGTTTGGCCATCTTGGAACCTTATATCTTTTTATTGTTCTAAGAAGACTTGAGGCTGTCTTCATAGTAGAAGTTAACCTTAGCATAGACTATTTCTGGATGTAGTGATCTTTATTTGGACATCTGCCTCAATTGCTAGAAATGCATATTCTAGTTTTCTTTTACTTGATGGATATTTTACTCATATGTTTTTAACACAGTTACTTCTAAAAAATATTTTTAAAATTATTGTCGTTTGAGAATCATAGAATATTCTCCAGATCTAATGTCTGATTTAGATGTACTGTTCAGAATATGACTTATATATACTGTCAGGTCAACTAAAGTCAGAAAATCATCTAAAAATTATGAGAAAAAGTTCTCTGAACTCCTGATATAGGAAAGGAATGTCTATAAGTTTTTAATGATTTACGTAATGAAATAGCTTTTCTGCCATTGACTTTAAAGTTTAAATAAAAATATTTATTGCCCAACTGTATCTCACTGCACAGCAGTTTATGATCATCAATCTGTTAATCCTTGTGATCTAAGGTATTATCATCTAACTAATATTTCAATATACAATTTTAATGAAGAGAGGTGATACAGCCTACCTTTATTCTTATTACAAAAATAAGCAGCCATTTTTGAAGATAGAACCAAATTTTACATGTCCTTCAGGAGTCAGTGGATATGAAAAACAATTATTGAATGCATAACATATTAAGCTTTGTGGGAATTTGACAGTATGTATTTATAGTCCAAGTGATTTTGTAAAATATGGCTGCATGTGTCTTTATAGCAGCATGATTTATAATCCTTTGGGTATATCCCCAGTAATGGGATGGCTGGGTCATATGGTACATCTAGTTCTAGATCCTTGAGGAATCGCCATACTGTTTTCC
>NW_012101636.1:161310-165793 GCF_000951045.1 Mandrillus leucophaeus | reverse complement strand
GTTTTTTATGGTTTAAACTATCTATAATCCTCTACTCTACCAGCTGAGCAGTAATTGACTGTATTTGTTATTTCAAATAACTAAAAGAGTAAAATTGGAATGTTCCTAACACGAAGAAGTGACAATTGCTTGAGGTGATGAATATCCCCATTACCCTGATTTGATCATTACACATTGTATACTTGTATTAAAATATGACATGTAGCCCATAAATATGTACCACTATTATGCATACATAATAATTAAGAATAAAAAGCATCTATATACATTTCCCCTTTCCTTAAGACAAACAGGAAAAAAATCACATAATACCTTAAGATGAGTAAAGTTCCCTTTGTAAATGTAGATAGTATGCTTTCTCCATGGAGTGATCTGTATGGGAACATTTAGCAAATGAAACAGATTTTAAAGGAGAAGTAGTTTAATATATTAATAACATCATATTGTATTCTATTAGTGGGAGCATAAATTGTTCTTCATTTTAGAAAGTAATATGGTTCTGCCTAATAAAAGTTAAGTGCCTATGCCCACTGACTCAGCACGTCCGCTTGTAGAAATCTGTAGACTACAGTGATGAGTATGCAGTTCATTCTTACTAGAGAAGATTTAAGAAAGTAAATGGTTAAAGAACAATGATTCTTCTTGATTTTTAGTCAATAAATATTGGTTGCATACCAGGGCAAAAATATTGTAGGTTATTGCTCCCTAATGACTTGAGATTCAAGAGATTGACAACCCTAAATAATTTTCAATCAGGACATCTCCTTTTCAGAATGTTTTAAGTTTTTGATTGATAATGTATTTTCCAAGGCCTGATTTGATTCTCTGGACTGAATGTATTAAAGAATGTCTTTCAGAACAATGAGAACGTAGGGACACGGGGAAGGGAACTAACTACACACAGTGGAGCCTGTCAGGAGGCAGGGAGGTGGGAAGGGAGAGCTTTTGGACAAATAGCTAATGCATGCAGGGCTCACTACCTAGGTGATGGGTTGACAGGTGCAGCAAACCACTATGGCACATATTTACCTATGTAACAGACCTGCATGTCTTGCACATGTATTCTGGAACTTAAAATTAAATTTAAAAACACACGCCTTTTAGATCTGCTTTTAATAGATATAACAGTCTGTACAAAGATAACGACGGATGCAAGTTGCTATAGAAAATATTTGGCCACCTGTATAAAAGCTGTCATAGGGTCCCAGCTGCAGCTAGAAGAAATATTGCTAGCATGAGTATCATCTGAATCATAGATCTTTATGAGAGTTCACACACATATTTATTTTTTTCCACACACATAATTCCAATATGACCTTCAGCTCCACACTCTCAAATTGCTAATGTTCTATTCCTTTCATTTTCAATTCAAAATATTTTCTCATGAGAGCTAGCCAAGATTTGAGGAATCAAACCTTTCCTAGGTACACTTCCCTCTAATACTTGACATATTATTATTTATAGTGTGATCTCAGCATATGTAAATCACTATCATAAAACATTTAAAAGTAGACAGATATTTCCTAAAGCATACAGTTGTAGAATTTCAAGGAACCTTGCCCTAGGGTTTTTATCTTATTCACTTACTCTTTCTTCATGCATCTAAATATATTATGGATCACCTATCATAGGATTATAGTAAGGATAAATTAACATATGGAAAATGCCTTAAATGGTGCTTGGCACATAATAAGCACTCAATAAACATTACGGTCATTGTTAGAATTAATAAAGTCTGTAAAAGAAAATGAGGTTGGGATGATGGCGCTCAGAGATTACCTTGAGAATGGGATGTTTGTACTGAGCTCTTAAAAGAAGAGTGGAGTATGTCACACAGAAAGAATGGCAGGCACAAAGATCCTGCAAGGCAGGAAGGAACCTGGCAAGTGCAAGGAACTGAAAGAAGAAGACTACAGAGGTCAGAGAAGAATCAGATAAGACTATTAAGATATATTCAGAGCCAGATCATGTAGAACCTCAGAGGTTTTTGATCTTCAGTCCAAGAACATAAATCCATTGAAGAATTTTAAGCAGGGGTGTGCCTTGACCACATTTTGAATTCTAAACTGTCTCTGGGTGGGTGTGGGTGCCACAAGGGCATGTGTTTATGTAGGGAGACTGGTTTTTTACAGTTGTCGATGAGAGAGATGACAGTTGCCTGGATTATAGTGGTGACATTGGAGATAAGCAGGTAGACAGATTCTCAGTATATTAGAAGAGAAAAATCAATAGGAAATTTAAAATAAATAATTGATTAACTGTGGCCATAGGAGGAAGGAGTCTTTGGTTGATTCACAATTTTTGCATGAGAAAAAAGGTAGACTAAATCATAAAAATAAGATGAAGCAGTTGGAAGATGTAAGACCATGGGTACAATTTTGGACATGTGGAATCTTAGGTGTCCATGAACCAGCATCATTTGGGATATTGAGTAGGTATTTGGGAAAACTGGCCTATAGTTGAAGGAGTGTTCTAGAATGAAGAATTGTTATCCATACATGATAATTAAATCCGTACACATGGGCAACATCTTGTTCACAACTAAGATCCTTATCAAGACTCTAGCTACCTTTGCAATTCATAATCTATTTGTAAACCACTACTAATTTACTAATCAATTGGGCAGTATCTCTCCATTCTTCAGGCTTTAAATCACAGCATAGAATCACAAACTATTCATGCTGGAAGGCCTTTAATGTAACCTAATTCAAGCCTTTCATCTTACACCTACACTTACATCTTACTCAGTTTCCTTACTGAGGTCCAAATAAGTCACTTTCCTCTCCCAGGGCACACAGACTAACCACTTATTCTTTAGGCTTCTCTTTTCCCCATACAGAACTTCCTTTTTTAGCTAACACAGTTCTTTAGGAGTTATTGTTAATGTGAAACCAACGACACAACAGCTTCTTTTTCTGTTCCTTTCAAACCTTGCCCTTCTTGCTTTGGATCAAGGACATGGTTTTTCTGTTAAGATGACTTGTATAATTAGGTAATTTAAGGAATTTAATGATGCCTAGCATATTACCTCTTTGATACAGATCTTGCTATATTTTAGACCCTGTTTGAGTAGAAATTGACAAAAGGGACTTTGCCTCTAGTTCATTATACTTTTTCTTTTTAATACTTCTCAATTAAGGCCAGACACAGTGGCTCATACCTGTAATCCCAGCACTTTGGGAGGCCAAGTCAGGTGTATCACCTGAGCTCAGCAGTTTGAGACCAGCCCGGCCAACATGGTGAAATCTCTGTTCTAATAAAAATACAAAAAAAAATTAGCCGGATGTGGTGGCGGGTGCCTGTAATCTCAGCTACTCGGGAAACTGAGGCAGAAGAATCACTTGAACCCAGGAGGTGGAGGTTGCGGTGAGCTGACTTGGCGTCACTGCACTCCAGCCTGGGTGACAAGAACAAGACTCTGTCTTAACAAACAAAAACTTCTCAATTAAGAGTCTTACCTAGGGTCATCTGCAGAGGTACTTAAAGTCACCTATTTTCCCTTCCCAGAGGTCGGACTCACCAAGACAGTGGCATGTTGTTTTGAAATGCTCCCCAGGTGATGCTAGTACATCTTCCATTAAGAACCACTGCCATAATGCTATCACTTTTTTTTTTTTCAGAAAAAACAAAAAACAAAAAAAAAAGACTGCCAGCTTTCTTTCTCTTTTCTTTTTTCCTTTTTGTTTTTGTTTTGTTTTGTCTTTTGCTTCTTGAACATTGTTAAACCAAGCATAAGAATGTGATCAATGTTGTTCTTTTTCTATATAGTGATAGTTTTATGTTTTCCTCTTCAGATGAAGTTCCCCAAAATCCAAATTGACAAATTGTGGCTTCATCTGTAGACCTCTGTATGGTGGTGACACTAGCTTTGTGAAACAGTATGCCCCTCATAAATTAGTCCCTTCAAAGTTCATTTCCAATAAAAATTCATTTTGTATTCACTACACTGCCTTTTCTTCTCCTTTTGCCAGCCTTGTGTTATTTAACAAAGACATCATTAACATGGGAACTGTAAGACTGTCAGATTCGATCATAAAACTTTTATGCAACCTTAGAAATGTGTAAAAACAGTCGGGCACGGTGGCTCGCGCCTGTAATCCCAGCACTTTGGGAGGCCAGGGTGGGCGGATCACGAGCTCAGGAGTTCGAGACCAGCCTGGCCAACATACTGAAATTCCATCTCTACTAAAAATACAAAAAAATTAGCCAGGTGTGGTGGCAGGCACCTGTAATCCCAGCTACTCAGGAGGCTGAGGCAAGAGAATCACTTGAACCTGGGAGGTGGAGGTTGCAGTGAGCCCAGATCGTGCCATTGCACTCCAGCCCAGGCAATAGTATGAGACTCCATCTCAAACAAACAAAACAAAAGAAATGTGTAAAAACCCTATTAGTCCCTATTTTTTTTCCCAGTATTTGACATCCTGGTGATAGTGTGTTTAGCATCAGTAATTCATAGCATCTTGACAGTGAATATAATATTATG
>NW_012101636.1:155525-157160 GCF_000951045.1 Mandrillus leucophaeus | reverse complement strand
GGGTGGATGGATGGATGGATGGATGGATGGATGGATGGATGGATGGATAGATGGATGAAAAGTTGCTATTGATAAGAGAAGGTAGATGGTACTGACTGAAGGACGTTTTTTAGTATAATTTTTATCCTGGAACTTAGGTATGTGTTGGAAAATTTAGCAACACCTTGTTGCTTTCAAAGAGTTGGTGATTTAGGAAGCATCCAACCCTTTGTTTCTTCAAAGTTTACTTCTAGTCATGGCTATAGCATGATTAGCAATACCTTCTATGGGCATGCTAGTAGACCCAGCAGTTCAAGCCTGCAGGTCTCTGGGCATAAAACAGGTCACATAGTGTTTAGACCATCCCTAAGTGACTCTTTTAGATTGTTGTGTGATGCTAAGAAGATAGTGTTTTCCAAATATCAGTAAATAAATAAATAACAAAAAAAAATAAGTCATATGTCTCTTCAACTGTAACATCCAGTTGTATGCTGAATAAATTGGAAGACTAGAAAAATGAAATAATGTATCCCGAACAACCTGGTTTTTGTAGCTGAAAGTCAGCAATTGTATAATTTCTAAAGCAAATCAAAGAATATAGCACTTTAGAAAAAACATTTATGCACATTTGTAATTAATTATTTTTATAAACATTTTTGAGAGTTGCAGTAGGCTGGGGGTATTGACATTTTAAAAAACAAAAAAAGAGCCTTCCTCCTCATGGAGCTCACAGCTATGAGAGAGAAAAATGCAGATACGTAATTGCAAAACAGTGTAATAAAGGCTGATAGATGTATCAGAGCAGGACCTGGCATAATTCCCTTCCCCAGGGCCATGACAGAAGGCTTCCTACATGAAAGTCCTTACAATTCTCATTATTTTGGATCCCTTTATAGTGTTTTTAACTGCATAAGATAAATTTGATAAAAGTACAAAGCAAATCAATTATATTGAAATACAGTTGCCACAATACTTTACAAAATAAACTTGTTATATACAAGTACAAAGCAAATCAATTATATTGAAATATAGTTGCCAGAATACTTTAAAAAATAAAGTTGTTATATAGTAATGTATATACTTCTTTATTAACGCATTAAGTAACAAATCTAACTGCAAATCTAATATCATAGTTTCAACACCATAGTGAATGTAAATGGTATTTCGAGATTTCTGCAACTACCTTAATGGGATATGAAAATATGTGACTTCTGTTTTTGCCAGTAGTTTACTGCCTACATTCCTAATTGAAGGAAATGCTAAATTTCAGTAAAAGGTTAATGAAATACAGATGTAATTTTCTTTTCATCCAAGTTTACAGTCCCCATGTTAAGGACCCCTCACAGAGGAGGAAGCTTGATCTGATTTTTCAATGGTGAGTCAGAGTTTCTCAGACCAGTGAAAATGGAGAAGCCACCCAGACATGAGAGCAAACTGTGCAAAAGCAGAAAACAGATTTGCCCTTCAAGAAAATTATAAAACTTGATACTGCTGGAAAAAGGGACACCAGGCACAGGATGAGGCAGAGGGATAGGAAAGGCGTTGGATACTAGGTCAAGGCTTGAGTAAGGAAGGGAAGCCAGTCAACAGCATCAGGCAAGGAGGGTACCATGATCAAAGCTGAGCTTTACAAAGAGTTTTCTGTGTGCATTTTGG
>NW_012101636.1:150523-152830 GCF_000951045.1 Mandrillus leucophaeus | reverse complement strand
TAGTCCCTATTTTTTTTCCCAGTATTTGACATCCTGGTGATAGTGTGTTTAGCATCAGTAATTCATAGCATCTTGACAGTGAATATAATATTATGCTGTGAATTGAAACAACTTTCCATTTGTATTAAACATTTTTTTGTTTTTGCTTACTGATTTCCATTAAAATGAATCTGCTTCAATTTTTTTGGCATAGTGGCACAGGCTAATATACCATGAGGTTACTATTATTAATGCTACAGTAGAAAACAATGTTGTACATATTGACTAATATCTACAGACCCATTTGAGATAAAGATAAATGTATATAAGTCAATTAAAAAGGTAAATGAAAGTTGGAAAAAAGGTCCACATAAATCTCATCCTCTGACCTTATCTCAAAATAACTGCACATATCTTTTGTTAGCACTTAAATACCCAGTATGCTAAATTTGACACCTGGAGGGGATTCTATCCACCTGTCATGGAAGGATACAAGAGCTTCTTGGAGGAAGTTGGCCATTTATGGGGCATATTCTTTGAGTTCACCATAATTTTTTAATTTTGATGCCTGGGCTTTTAGCCACGGACTTACAAATCCCCCACATGGCAAGATTTGCTACCCAAACCTGGTTATTTGTTTTGTTTTGTTTTCCTATAGTCAAAAATGCTTCTTGGGAAGCCAGAAAGACAAGAAGGAGGACTCAAGATTAGGTGTGCAAAGAAGAAGGAAAAGCATTTCAGGGAGAGGGAATATCAGGGAATGTGTACACATCCTAAGCAGGGAGTATGGCTTCTTCAAAGAATTGACCAATAGGACTAGGTCATAACAAGCAAGCAAGAGAATGGCACCGAAATAGACTGGATAGCAAGCCGGTGACAGAACATATCAGGACCTTATACACCTGAGATGAGAATTTTGGATATCATCTTAGAATACTGAGAAGCCTTCACAGGGTAGTAGAATGAGAATGACATTATCAGATTTGTGTTTTTAAAAGATCAGTCTGTCTGCAAAGTGGAAAATTGATTTGAGAAAGGCAAATGGTGATGAAGGTAGAAAAGTTAAAAGAACTTAGTAGCCTAGGCAAGAAATAACGCAGCCTTGGTGGTAGCAGTGGATATAGAGAAACGAGATATTTTGGAGGGGAATGACAAGGCTGGGTGATTAACTGGATCATAGATGAAAACAAATGCTTTAGAAACAGGAAAATACTTGGGGCATGAGGAATATAGGATCTGAAACTTCACTGTAGTCTACTTAGAAACATAAATTTAGGCATATAAATCTGGAGATTCTTTCCCTTGCTCTGACATTAAATATAACAGTCACATGTTTTCTGTAATTTATATCCTTATTTGAAAGGTAATTTTCATTCCTTCTTGAACTTAAAAGACTTCTGAGAAAGGTGTTTCCAAAGTTGTCCATTTAGGTCTGAAATAACAGAACAAGATAAAGGGGGGAAAACGTGTATCTCTGATAATCTGTAGGACCTATATTCTCATTCTAGAACTCCTTTCAGTGCAGTGAGCACATGAAACCAACTAGGAGTTTTATTCCTATTTCCAGTAAATCCACTTAAAATAGCATCTGCATACACAAATGAAATAAACTATCCAGGACTGTGACAGCAGTTGACTGGAATCAGCCTCTGGTGTATTTTCTTATAATAAAGACCAAGAAAACCTTACAGAAAATATAAATGTGAAACGATGCCCCTAAAAAACTTAACTGTTCTTTAATTAAGTTTATATCAAATGAAAACATTTCCGGTATTAACACTTAAAACATTCTGGTATGTTAAGTTGGCGTATTTCCCATCATGTTGTAAAAGCACGTTACCTTGCTTTGTGTTCCTTGTCTAAATAGTAGGAAAATACCTATTCCTATGGACCAAATGTGGTTTATTTAAAAACAAAACATAGGGGCCGGGCGCAGTGGCTCACACCTGTAATCCTAGCACTTTGGGAGGCCGAAGCAGGCGGATCACGAGGTCAAGAGATTGAGACCATCCTAGCCAACACGGTGAAACCCCGTCTCTACTAAAAATACAAAAATTAGCTGGGCATGATGGCATGCGCCTGTAGTCCCAGCTACTGTGGAGGCTGAGGCAGGAGAATTGCTTGAACCCAGGAGGCGGAGGTTGCATTGAACCGAGATTACGCCACTGCACTCCAGCCTGGCGACAGAGTGAGACTTTGTCTCAAAAATAAAAAAATAAAAAATAAAAAATGAAATAAAATAAAAACCATTTTAAAAACCTGATTTTAAAAATCTCTTCAGTGAAAGTAACTTTGAAAACTATGATTTTGTTTGGGTGTTTGGGTGGG
>NW_012101636.1:85432-149133 GCF_000951045.1 Mandrillus leucophaeus | reverse complement strand
GATACTGCTGGAAAAAGGGACACCAGGCACAGGATGAGGCAGAGGGATAGGAAAGGCGTTGGATACTAGGTCAAGGCTTGAGTAAGGAAGGGAAGCCAGTCAACAGCATCAGGCAAGGAGGGTACCATGATCAAAGCTGAGCTTTACAAAGAGTTTTCTGTGTGCATTTTGGGATATAGATTGGAGGGAGAAGACTCTGGCAGCCCCAGAGAGAGACAGTGAGGGTCTGAAATTATCTCATGATGGTGAGCATGAAGACAAAGCTATTTTTGGAAATATTATAAATAAATGTTAAAGGCAAAGTATGAGGGAAAAGGCATTTGGCAGGCAGTTCAATTTTATGAATACTCAGTGCCAATTATGTGGCCCAGCCAATATACCTGGCAGGATGGAGGGGGCATAATTCTAAGCAGACTTTTTATGTTAAAATAATAATAGTTTCTGTTAACTAAGCCCTTATCATATTCAAGTATTATTCCATATTCTTTTGGAATATTACCTATTACCCTTTAACTTTCCTGAGGAAGATATTGTTGTTGTTGTTATTATTATTATTATCCAATTTTATGGATAGGAAAACTAAGGATCAGAGGGATTATATCACTTGCCTAGAGTGATGTCACTGGTATGTTGCAGAGCTATTTTGTTCTGTCCACCTCCCTCCCTTAGTCAAACTAATGGCCTTTTTTTACATATTTCAATACTATTTAAAGTCTGTGAATATTCTAAAGAGATGCTAAGTATCAGTTACCCAAGAAACAAAGAGAAGGGTTTTAAGTTCCTCATTTTGAAGGGCTAGGCATTTAAACACTCAGATTTTATTTTAACACAATACTGCCCTGAAAATCAAGTACCAAATGATGAAAACTATTAAAACTAGAGATTTTAATGAAATGAATATTTCTAATGAAATTCTACCTCCACTACACATGCCATTTAATTGAACTAGCATAAAATTCTTTCAGAGATACTTAGTAGCCAAAGTTCCTTATGTAACATAAATGAAATTCTGGGTTGATGCACAGATTCCTAAACAGATATAGATTATGAGACTATGTTCTTTATATTTACTTCTGATCACTTCACCTTCTCAGCAACTCAGATACTGGCAAAGTGGGAGATACCTTGATTAAACACCATGCTGTAGCAGTCTGACTAAAGCTTTTACAGATTTCTAGGAAAATTATTTATGAAAAGAAAAGAAAAGAAAAAAAATGTTGCCCAGCTTAGAAGTGAGAGGACTAGGTTTCCAAATCCCTGTTTTAAGACCTTGTCGCAATTAGAAGCAACTCCCTTTTATTCTCCCAAGCTTATTTTTGATTTTTTTAAAAAGGAATGTTAGAATTTTGGGGACCCTGAGAAATCTGTCATAGAGAGAGTATATCATAACCACTCTTTTCTTTCCAAAGTCATGCCAGACAGCACCTAGATCACCCACACTGGTTCAGCCTTCTGCTGGTAAGGTGAGATGCCTTTATTTTCCTCAAAGGATATCAAGCCCTGAACCCCACCCAGGGAGCAGAGAAGACACAGAGGTAGTTGATTGTAAGTCAACACCATTCTTTGTGAGCATAACTAGACAATGGCTTTGTTACTGGTGGAGAGTCTTGACTATGAGTTGTCCAGGTTCTTGGCGTTTTGAACAAAGAATTGGACAAAACATGCAAACAAAGCAATGAAGGAATGAAACAACAAAAGCACAGATTTATTGAAACAAAAGTAAACTCCACAGAATGGGAGCAGTCTCAAGCAAGCGACTCAAGAGCATTGGTTACAGAATTTTCTGGGTTTAAATACTCTCTAGAGGTTTCCCATTGGCTACTTGGTTTACACCCTAAGTGAATGAAGGAGTGGCCCACAACCAATTAAAACCAGTCTAATTGGTCTCGGAAGGTTACCAATCAGAGGCTGATGTTACAAAGTTATACCCCTATGCAAATGAAGACTAGGTCACAACTAATCTGATTGGTTTCAGGAGAGGACCAATCAGAGGTACTTTCTATTTTTCATCTGCAATGCAGAAAGGGTGGAGGTTACAAAGGGAGTGGCCTCTGATCCTTTTGTTACTTGAGCATGGAAAGTTGGAGTTTCCCTTTCCATTTAGTTCTAGGAAGTTAGCATGAATCAGCCTTAGGTTCCCTGCCTCCAGATCCTATTCTTCTTCACCTAGATATTCTAATCTTTTGTTGCCTTCGAAGAAAACATGATTGATACTAGCAATGGGCAGCCACAGGTCTGTTCTCTTCTGTGAGTCACATTCAGTGGACATGTCCTCTTTATTCGCTACAGCAATGCTAAAACACTAAGCAAGCCAGTGATTTCTTCACAGATTTGTCACAGGAATTTTGTAAGCACTTTACGTTTGTTACACTGTAGAAAGTACACGTGGAGTTTAGTCTTACAACTGATTGCAGTCATAATTTGTGCGGCAATGTTTAGACAACTTTAGGCCCATAAAGGGAAATCTGACCAGCATTTCTTAGAACAATACCAGAGACGGGTCCATCTTTATTTCTCCCTTATTGACTCAGTTTGAAAACACAAATTCATGTGACTGGATGTTTGATCAAGATGCTGTTATTTGCCATGGCAGTTATTTTGTGCAAACCTCATAACAAACAGTGTTAGATCATTAGAAATCACCGTATGCGTCTTACCTTACCCAGCCACACACACACCTGTGTTTTAGTCCTTTCTAAACCACAAATCCCCTGCAACTGAAAATGATTCCATAATATTCTCCAACATTGCATTGTTCTGTGATGATAGGGTATAAAAGATATATAAGACATTGTTCCCATCCTCAGAGAAGTTTCAGTTTGTAGAAGAGAAATACTTACACACAATTGCCTGTTATCTATATTTTAACACAAGGGAAAATAATCTCATTTTTAAAAATTCTTGACACAGTGAAATAGATGGAAGATAAATTTTGAAAACTTATTTTTAAACTGTGTAGGAGTACTTAATTTGCAGTGATCAATGACTCAAAGCTCAGCATGTCTTAAATATTCCATGTTACTAAGTAGCTGATAATACAAATCCATCCTTCATTCCCTGCTTTTCTCTTGATGCATCTAGCATAATTGGTGTTTTCCTACATGTGCATCTGAATTCACAGTTACTGTAGAAGCCTGTTAATCCTTGGCATTTAGCATGGGTGATAATGTCCCTCCTTTCGTAATTTTAGCCTAGAACAAACATTTTTGGACTGGTGTTGTACATTAGGGCCATCTTGCTTACAGATTAATAAAATCACTAACCTTTACATTAAAAAAAGTGCACTGCTCATATTTAGTAATTATCAATATCAGAAAGTTATTGTCAGTTAAGAGTCAGAATGTATTTTTTAATTCTCATTTTTCCTTTTGTTTAATTTTTCTTCAGCCTAATACGATTTTTATGTCATAACTCCTTTCTCATTAGTCTTCATAAACAGAAACGTTATTTCATAGGGAGAACTTAATAGCATTTTTCTAATTTGTCCATTTTGGAAACAAATGAAATATTTATTTTAATTGATTAGTGTTTCTATAATCATTTAACTTTGGCTGGACACGGTGACTCATGCCTGTAATCCCAGCACTTTGGGAGGGCGAGGAGGGTGGATCATCTAAGGTCGGGAGTTTGAGACCAGCCTGGCCAACATAGTGAAACCCCGTCTCTACTAAAAATACAAAAATTAGCTGAGTGTGGGGGTGCATGCCTGTAATCCCAGCTACTCAGGAGGCTGAGGCAAGAAAATTGCTTGAACCCAGGAGGTGGAGGTTGCAGTGCGCTGAAATCGCACCACTGCACTCCAACCTGGGCAACAGAGCAAGACTCCATCTCAAAATAATAATAATAATAATAATAATAATAATAACTTTGTGGTGCCTAAATATTCAGCTTTTCCTGATATTTCTTTTTTATCATTATAAAATGGGTAATTATGGCGATAGATGTTTTCACAAAAATTCAGTGTGATATAATAAACATTTGAAAGAGAATATAGTTATTCACTTCCTAAAACAACAAATCTTGGCCTGTTTAATCAAATTTGGCAAGAATATTTTATCATCCTTATTCATATATGTTTTACAATTATGTGTTGTGCTATAGCTAAACACATAAGTGAATATTAATGAATGTGTAAATTCTTGGTAATTACCATATACTAATGTTGGCACAGATATAATTATTGTTAACTTTATTTTCATGTTCACATTACTTACTTAAATGTGTATGTTTTGGCTTGCTATATATGACTAGAATAAAATTCAGAAATCTAAACATCCTAAGTTAGTATTATTGCTTGTTATAGTTGGAATTTCAGTGTATACTAAAGTGATCTTCTATTCTTATGCAAACTAACAATGAGTGTCACGGCTCAGTTCAACTGCAGAACAATTACAAGAGGAGTTAATGCTATACTTTCTTTATATTTATCTTTTTAATATCCAGAGGCTGCCTTATTTTACTTAATACATAGATTGTTGAAAAATATATCAATACAATAGAAAAACTCATAATTTTTAAAAAGTCACTCATCTAATTATGTATTAAAGTACTAACTCCTTTTTGGTTCCAGTAGCGACTTATGGACAAATCCACTGACTCCTGTATTGTTGTGGAAGACTTCCCAAGGCTGAGCAGAAAGGATTCGGTTAGAGTCAAGCAGGCCAAAGCAGGGAACATGACATTGCAGAAAGAGGGATAGCATGTGTGCAGAAGCAAGAGCATGCTTAACTATAATTGGTGTTGCCTTTTCAAAAAAATGAGGAAAGACACAAGAATCCAAAGATTTTAAATCACAGGATTAAAGTAAAATTATATATACTAATAACAAAAACAGAAGAAGAAACAATACTACTCTGAAAGAATATTTTAAAAAACAACAACAAAGCTTTGAAATCTCACCACAAAAAAAAGAAGGGAGTAGCCATATAATGCAAAAAGTAAGGTAGTAGTTTTATGATCTTGAAGATTAAAGCCTTAAAATACAAAAACAACAAATTGAACAAATACTAGAAAAGGCTAAGAAATACACACATAAATGAAACTCAAATAAACATGAATCTATGAGACTCCAAGAGAGACAAACTTGGTAATTATTCTGTCAGAGAGAAATTGGAGCAACAGAAATTGTAGCACTAAAAAAAGAAGCTTAACTGCTCAGTTACCCTATAAGGAAGAGTCACAAAGGAACAATTTACCACCTCAGTCAGAGAAGCACTGAATTAAGATAGAGGCAGTCATGAGCACCTCAAAAAACAGACTCACAAAGCAAAACAGACTTGACAAACTAGAAAAGTCATCATTCTTGACATTACTGAGCTTGCATCTCACAAATAAGAGGCGGGGTCAGCTATTCTTCAGTGGGTGAGATTACTGGGATGAGGCATTAACTCTGAGACTTTTAGGTCACCTTTCATGCTGTCCAAGTAACTTGGAGGAACCAGTGTGCTCGCTAAATGCCGCATTCACCAGTGTACATTGAGTCACTGGAAGAATCAGCATTACCAATTTGCAATCATATATATGCAGATACTATTAGGGACTCTTTCCCACTTGTTTTTCTTTTTTTGAATTTTTTTTTTGAATTTTTTAGGTTTGCTGGTACATGTGAAGGTTTGTTTTGTGGATAAACATGTCACAGGGGGCTTGCTGTACATATTATTACATCACCCAGGTATTAAGCTCAGTACCCAATAGTTATCTTTTTTGTTCCTCTCCCTCCTCCCACCCTCCCTGCTCAAGTAGACCCCAGTGTTTGTTGTTTCCTTCTTTGTGTTCATAAATTCTTATCATTTAACTCCCACTTATAAGTGAGAACATGTGGTATTTGGTTTTCTGTTCCTGTGTTGGTTTGCTAAGGATGATAGCCTCCAGTTCAACTGATGTTCCCGCAAAAGACGTGATCTCGTCCTTTTTTATGGATGCATAATATTCCCTGGTGTACATGTACCACATTTTCTTTATCCAGTCTTTTATTGATGGGCATTTATGTTGAGTCCATGTCTTTGCTATTGTGAATAGTGCTACAATGAACATTCCCACGCATGTGTCTTTATGGTAGAATGCTTTACATTCCTCTGCATATATACCTAGCCATGAGATTGCTGGATCAAATGGTAGTTCTGCTTTTAGCTTTTTGAGGAATTGCCATGTTGCTTTCCATAATGGGTGAACTAGTTTACACTCCTACCAACAGTATATTAGCATTTTTTTCTCCACAGCCTCACCAGCATCTGTTATTTTTTAACTTCTTAATAATAGCCATTCTGACTGGTGTGAGATGGTTTCTCATTGTGGTTTTGACTTGCATTTCTCTAATGATTAATGATACAGAACTTTTTTTCATACGCTCCTTGGCCGCATGTATGTCGTCTTTTGAGAGGTGTCTGTTCATGTCCTTTGTGCACTTTTTAATGGGGTTGTTTTTCTTTTGTAAATTTGCTAAGTTCCTTATAAATGCTGGATATTAGACTTTTGTTAGATGCATAGTTTGTAAATGTTTTTTTCACATTCTATAGGTTGTCTATTTACTCTGTTGATAGTTTCTTTGGCTGTGCAGAAGCTTTTAAGTTTAATTAGATCCCACTTGTCAATTTTTGTTTTTGTTGCGATTGGTTTTGGTATCTTTGTCATGAAATCTTTGCCTGTTCCTACATCCAGTATGGTATTGCCTAGGTTGTCTTCCAGGATTTTCAGAGCTTTGACTTTCCCACTTTTCATTCTTTCATTTGGCACACAGTATTGAATGCTAACCATGCACCAGGTACTGCATTTGTGCCAGCTGTTAAGGAAACAAAGCATGAAATACAGCCTCACATCAGAAGTAGGAAATATCTTAGGCTTTTATTTACATTTTGAACGCATACACAAGTATATATTTAGAGAGATGTTGGAGACTTGGGTAGACTTGCTTTTTCAGAATATATTCAAAAATAAGCAAAAATATTTTTTAAGCATTTGAAAAAGTACTACTTGGAATCATGTTAGGCTATATATTACAGAAGAACCCAAAATAACATGTCTTAAGCAAGGAAGAAGTCTTTCTCTCTCTCTCTCTCATGTGAAATAAATTCAAGGGTAAGGAGTTGGGGACCAATGTGCTACATCTAATGTCATCATGCATCCAGGCTCCTATCCTTTTGCCATACCCATATAAATGTCTTTCGTAAGTTCACCACATGGGTCAGGGTGGCTGCAGGAGTTCTACCAGCATAGCATTCCTGTGAAGCAAGCCGGAAGAAAATGCAGAAAGAGCAGCTCTTCTCGGCTGAATCAGCTCCCTTTGAAGTCTTCCTGAAATCCCACGCGATACTTCTCACTGGACAGAATTAATCCCTTGGCTGTATCTAGTTGTAATGTGAACTGGGACATGTATTCTTTTGTCCAGCAGTTGGGAGGAGGGAGGTGGAGCCACTATGTGCCAGTTAGGAATCACATTTCTCTTAAAAAGAAGGCAGGAAAGAATGAATATAGGGATAGGCCACTAGCAATCTTTGCCACAACAGTACAGCTAGGGAATATGTTAATTTTTTGAGACATTTTTGAGTGATTCTGCTTGACAGCAGGAAGTACAAACTAATGGACCAAAATAGGGATTCACCTGCTTTCATGGTTTAGTTCTCTCTGTGCTCATTAGAAGTCTAAAGTCAACTTTGCAGGTGACAAGAAATGTGGTTGTCTTAAATATTTAACTCTAGTTTTGTAAAATAAAAGGAATCATTAGTATCTCTTTCATTTGTCCTGTTTCCTTGGCCTTTGAAACCAGTGAAACAGCTGCCTTTTGTTGTGTTTGTTCAAAATGAGTGATCTGAACAAATGAGTGATTCCTTATCTGTTCAAAAAGAATAGTCACAGCACCTGCCATTTGTTACATAGTTACCATTATGTGGATCACTTTACTAAGAACTTTGCATGGGTTCTCTCTTATCCTTCAGAAAGACTGAGATAGATGCTATTATTTTCCCCATTTTACCAGTGACACTGAGGCTTAAAGAAGTGACTCATGCCTGTAATCCCAGCATTTTAGGAGGCCAATGCCAGTGTATCTCTTGAGCCCAGGAGTTCAAGAGCAGCCTGGGCAATGTGGCAAAATCCCATCTCTACAAAAAATACAAAAATTAGCCAAGCATGTTTGTATGTGCCTGTAGACCCAGCTACTCAGGAGGCTGAGGCAGGAGGAGCACTTGAGCCTATAAGGCAGAAGTTGAAGTGACCTGAGATTGCACCACTGCACCCCACCCTGGGTGACAGAGTGAGACGCTGTCTAAAAATAAAAATGAAGAACTTAAGTGAATTTTAGATCATATGGCTTAGCAGACAGCAGAACCATGCTTTAACTGAGAAAGATCTTTCTCTAGAATTCAGCCCTTAACCACTACCCTCTTCATTCTGAAATTTACCAATTAAAGTGTGAGCTCTTCTTGTCCAAGGGAAGGTGTAATGCATTCTTTGGGAGTGGACAGTAATTCCTTATGGTGAAAGGTGAATACTACCTATAAAATACCTATGTTGATATACTTTACAGTATTCACTACCTTGTTTTTTGTAGGAGCAGAACAATGATCTTATCTATATGGTTTTGAATGTGAGCATAGTTGAATATTCTGAGTTGAACTGTTGATTTTATTTTGTTTTGTTTGTTTGGGTAATTGTTTTTAAGACCTCTGTCACACAGGTAGATGAACATGAGAAAAGTCATTTAAGACAAGAAGCAAATACAGATGAGCACTTACAAACTAATATCCTTTAGGCAAATTGGAATATGTCTGTGCAATCATATGAGAAAAGGAAGACTATTTTGAAAGCTGTTCTCTTCTAAGCCTCCTCCTTTAGTTAGGGAGATGAATTATCCATGTGAATCTGAATTTTCCTTGAAGAGAAGAACCACTGTGTGCTAACATTAGTATTTTACCACACCCCAACACCACTTCCCTAATTCTTATTGGTTTCATTCACCTTGATTTTATTTTATGAATTTTGTCAGTGCAATAGGGTCTAGTTGTGAGAGCAAAAGATTACACAGAGTTGCTGGCATCAGAGGACATGATGCTATCTAGGGGGATGACTTCAATCTATCTCATTTCATCTCTATAACACATATCACACAACACAGCTTCCAACCAAATGTCATTCTGGGGCTCCAGGGGCTGTTTCTTTCACCCTTCAATAAAAACTCACTTTGTCCTCCACATTCACACATACAGTTTTTCACGAAAAGCAGAAAACCTTCTAACCAACTATGCAAGAACTGAGAAGCAAAGCAGTGTAAGTCAAAATGTATTTCTTCCTTTGATTATGTTGTCTCTGTTTGAAGCACTTATAATACAATAAGCCTAATGCCAAGTGTTATAGTGTTTGACAAAAAATGTAAAACAGATTTGGTTACCAAGGTTCTTTCTTGGTGCATAGTAAGACACTTGGGTAACAGATACAGAATCATCAATTACTGAAGCAAAATAGCACAAATGGGTCCCAAAAAGAGAGGCAATTTTAAGAAGCATTTCCTCAGATGGAGAAAAAATATAGAGTGCTCACTTTAAAATAACCTATATTTTATACCAACATAAAGAAAATATATTAAAGGCAACGTGACTGCCCATTACAAAGAATGCGGGTACTAGATACTCAAATTTCAAGTTGTGATACCCCAAACAGTAAAAAGTAATTCGTTTTGGATAAAAGTTATCATTTCTCAATTTATAACCTACATATTATTTTTAACTATCTATCAAGTATGTCTCATTTTTCCTTTTGATTTTGAAAGTCATGAATTTCCATTAGTCCATATTAAAAACTGCAAAGTCTCTTAAATTCAATTGATCTAAAAATGAGTATTTCTAAAGCATATTCTGTTAGAGACAGAATCCCCATAATATTTCACGCAAAAATTAACTGCTTAAGAAACTGAGTAAATTTTTCTTTCTTTAGGTATTTCTTTATCTTTACTTTAATTTGTCAAATGAGGGAAGAATATAATTTCCAAAATCCATGAAAGGCTCAGACTAATAATTGAGTAGAGATCTCACTTGCTTCTTTCAGTCCACTTGAAGTAGCATTGAAAGCTCAGTGTATGACTATAAATCCAGTTGTGTTTAAATGAGTTTGATCTTCATGGATACTAAATACAAAACACTTTAGTCACAGATACCTCACTTTCTTCATTCATTATTTATATTTTATGTGTTAAATAGATGAACGCTTTCTTTTCTAAAAAGAACATTGAGTTGCTTTTGAACTTTTCAAATTCTGAAAAGTTTATACTAAAAATTAGGGAATATTTATGGGTATGGCTTCTAGGCATGGAATGATATTTATGAGCCTCTTACTATAAGAACTTTATCATTACATTTTAAAATAGTACAATTCTAATCAAAGAATATGTACCTCAGTGCAGTTCTTATATTAAAGTTTGACTCCATAGCTGTTACTATGACCCTAAACTGTGAAGTTAAAGGACTCTCTATCTACCCTATGCCTCGAAATATTTAAAAGTTCTCAATAAGTAGAAAAGCTAGTGTTAGAAGTACTATATAGAAATCAGCACCTCTTATCAGGTAACATGACTAGTTAACTATATTTGAAGGAGGCATGTATGTTATACAGCTTTTTAGGGACACATCAATGTTTATACAAATATAGTCATGAAGAGAGAAAGTAAGGCTTATATAAAAGAATTTTCAGACAGTAATGATGAGCCCCAAGCAAAACTGTGTTTTTACCTTATTTTTATTTGTCCTTTTTGGTAAAGCTCTGTGACCTGCGTGTAGAGTGTGTCACCAATGTAATGATCAGTTTGCAATGCTTTGGGGGGAAAAGAAGCATACTGATAACTTAAGACATGTGCCAGTAATCATATACTATAGCTCAGAACAAGGATGATACAGAAATAAGTTGAGCTGATACAGCAGCCAGGATAGGATAGGCCTTACTAATATAAAAACAACAAAAAAACCTTTGTGGTTTAAAACAACAAACAACTCTGCTTATATCTCAGGTACCCAAACTAATAGAGCCTCCACCATTCTAGGATGCCACCTCTCACTTCAAGGCTTCAAGATTTATCACAGAGGTGAAGCGTAGAGCTGGAGAGTTGAGCACTAGCAATAAATGCTTTGGCCTACAACTATTATTTCATACTCTCATCGTGTGGCCACAACTAGTCACTTGGCTACCCCTAACGTCATATAAGGAATTGTATTATAATTCTCTATCTACCTTGAAATGGAGGACAAGTAGATATTGGTGAACATTATTTATATCTTTCACAGTTTATTTGCTGATTTATTTGGGGCCAAGATTCCCTATTATTCTTTCTGCAAAAGACCATATAAAATTTTCATTCTGGCCGGGCGCGGTGTCTCAAGCCTGTAATCCCAGCACTCTGGGAGGCCAAGGCAGGCAGGTCACCTGAGGTTAGGAGTTCGAGACCAGCCTGGCCAACATGGTGAAACCCCATCTCTACTACAAATACAAAAATTAGCCGGGCGTGGTGGCAGGCACCTGTAATCCCGGCTACTCAAGAGGCTAAGGCAGGAGAATCGCTTGAACCCAGGAGGCAGAGGTTGCGGTGAGCCAAGATCGTGCCATTGCACTCCAGCCTGGGGGACCAGAGTGAGACTCTGTCTCAAAAAAAAAAAAAAAAAGAAAAACAAAAACAAACAAAAAAAATTTTTCACTCTGCTAGCTGGATCACTACTGTAAGTGTTAATGACAGGCTTATCTTCGAAAACATCTTCTGCTTTGGTGATGCCCATTAAAAATGAAAAAATTCTTCCATTAACAATTTCTAGCACTGACTTGGAAAACCTGACTCATTCTGTACCAGTATCATTGGTCAAAGATCAAGTACCAAAAAGTATACATGAATGAGTCTGTCAGTTTTTCAGAAAATTAATATAAATATCATATATATATAGTTATCATATGACCCAGCAATTCCACCCTTGGGCATATACCCAGAAGAATTGAAAGCACATGTCTACTCAAAATCTTCTACCCAAATGTTCATAGCAACATTTTCTTATAAAACAGCGAAAAAACATAGAAATAACCCAAATACCCCATCAACTGACAGATAGATATACGAAGTGTGATATATCCTACAGTAGGATATATACAATTATCCTACTGTATAATTGTAAAAAGGCATGAAATACTGACAAATGCTGTAACATGGCTGAACCACAAAAACATGCTGGGTGAAAGAAGTCAAAAACAACAGAGCACATTGTATAATTACATTGATATAAAATGTCCAGAATAGCAAATCCATAGAGATAAAAAGTAGATTCGTAGTTGCCAGGGGGTGATGAAAAGTGGGAATTGGGAAGTAAAGGATTTATTTTTGAGTGATGAAAATGTTCTGGAATTGGATAGTGGTGATGCTTGTAGACCTCCGAATAGATTGAAATTTACTAAACTGCAAGCTTTACAATGGTAAATTTTATATGAATTTTACCTCAGTAAAAAATTTTTAAAAATATGTGCTGTAGTGAGTGATCACCACTTTTCCACATAGTACTTTCTGCCTCCATTTTACTGGGGAGTATAACCATTGCCTCCTACTGTATCTTCACAAGACAATACAAGTTTCCAAAATCTATCAGAGTGTCACATGTCAGTCACTATGCTGATCAGTTTTCTCAACGGCATAACTTTACATTTCAACAAACTAAGGCTGAGTAGAATAAATATCTGATTTGAAGTCAGAGAACCTTTATTAGAGACATGAGCAAGTCTCTTAGCTTTCCAAGCTTTGTTTTCCTCATCTGTGAAACAAGAACGCTCCTGCATACTTCACCAGGATACCGGAAAAGACCAGATGGTACAATATATGTTGAAGTACTTTCTGTATTTCTAATCTTGTCTTCTAATTTTAGTTTTAGCTTATTTTCTTTATGTTATTCAGCCTGCTTTCCTCTAAATAAACTTCTTATAAAAATCGGAACATTGGAAGTCAACATCCTTAGGTTGGAACCCCAGCTCCACCACATTTCAGTTACGTGACGTTGCTTAGGTAGTTTAACCTCTCTAAATCTGAGGCTTTTCTGTAAAAGGGGGAATATAAAGCCTCCCTCATGATGCCAATGTAAGAATTAAATGAGAACATGTAATTATTTAATATAGCCTCTTTGCATGGTAAACTGTCTGTGATATTACCACAATAAGGCTCATGATAAAATTCACCCTGCAAAATCTTCATAGCCTCAAATACTAGTCGACTTACTTTGGGCTGTTTGCAAACCTCAGAATTTCAGTCTCTTAGTATTCCTTCTAGTATTTCTTTTCTGTCTCTTCAATAATGAATAATATATATTATCACCAGAAAAGATTAATTACTGTTTTTCCTCTGAAAAAAGCATGTTGCACTCTAATTAGATTGTATTTGTATGTGTTGATTACATACAAATTGTATGCAAATCTAATTTTTACTCTGAAATGTATCAAGACTGAAAAAGTTATATATACATGTATGTATATATATTTTATGCCCATATTTATTTACCTATAAACATATGTATATGTATATAGATATAAACATACATTTATATACATGGCATCTTACACATGCAAAATTAGAATTGAGGTGTTTAACTCTGTTGATCAAACATTCATTTGGTGTAACAGGAAAACACTTAACCCCCACTGGAGTTGACGGACTTGGTAGATAGAGCTCTCTTCTTCTTCCTTCCCCATTAGAGAGTTCATTGTTGCACTTTGTTCAGATGAAATGGAAGAACCAACCCAAGAATTCATTAAAAGGATTAGACAACCAGTTACTAGAAGTCCGGGCCTAAAATACCAATATATGTTAAATCGCAAAAGCAAAGAAAAACCATTCTGACTAGTAGGCTAAATTGCTGCCTTTAACAGTGCCAGAGCCAAATGCTCAATCTGGGCAGGAGCCTGGTTGCTTTTAAACAGTAGACCTCAATAATATAAAATTTTTTACATCTAACTCAGGAGTCAGTTGAATCTTAGCCTCAACATGTAAGGGGAAGAGGTGAGAAATATGACTCTGTTTCACAGAGTTCCAGATGGTCATGTATGGATTTGGTCTGAGAGCCGTGAATTGTAAGGAACAATTCATGGTGTGATTCAAGCTTCAATCTTGTTATCTTCATGGACTGAAATAGAGAACGAGGTGTCTAATGGAACTACAGAGAGAGGGAACTACCAAATCTTCTATCAATATTAGTGACATTCATTCATCTCATTACTTACTCAGCAGGTATTTATTGAGCACTTATGTATCAAGCAACATGGAAATCGCTAAGAATAAAAGCTGTACATGGTCCTGAGAAAGTCCCAGTGCAGTAAGGGAAAGCAAACATGGCATGAACCTGTCAAGAAATCATGGAATGCATGATAATAATATGAGCGTTTTGTGATGCTCTGACAGTATTGTGATGCCTCTAATTCTGCTGGGGTCAGGAAGTTACATAGAGGAACATGAGTCTTGAAGCAAAGGAAGTATAGGAAAGATAAGGTAGAAAGTAATATCCAGAGAAAACAGTATGAGGAAAAACATGAGAGCATGTCATATTCTAAATCCTGCAGTCTCTTTGGACTGGCTAGCGCCCACGGCACCTATGGAAAAATGGCAAGAAGAGACAGGCAAGATAGGCAGGGGCTAACTGATGCCATAGTAAGGCATCATTTTCCTCCTATAGGCAATGGGAAGCTCTCTAGGATTTAAAAAGCAGAGAAATCTGATCAGGTTAGATTTGAGGCAGTGTAGAGAGTGGAGTGAACAGAATCTAGAAGCAGGCCCCTTTAAAAGACTATTGGAAGAGCTCAAATGAGAGATGGCTGGGATAAGAATGGAAAGTACAAGGCCAGGCACGGTGGCTGGCCAACATGGTGAAACCCCAACTCTACTAATAATACAAAAATTAGCCAGGCATGGTTGCACGTGCCTGTAATCCCAACTACTCAGGAAGCCAAGACAGGAGAATCGCTTGAACCCGGGAGGCGGAGGTTGCAGTGAGCCAAGATCGCACCGCCATTGCACTCCAGCCTGGGTGATAGTGTGAGGCTCTGTCTAAAAAAAAAAAAAAAAAAGAATGGAGAGTACAGGAACTATACGTGCTTGAGACATAAAATTGATAGAGCTGGTAGCTATTTAAATATGAATGTTCTGCGATCATGCTCAGGTTTTTAGATTGGGAGACATGAAAAAAACAATAGGTTTGGCAGGAAAGCCAAAGATTAAGCTTTAGGTTGTTGAGTTTGAGACACTTGGAAAACGTCCAGATAATTGGGCAATTGAAAGTATAGTTCTGGTACTTAGGGAAGAGAAACAAAGTTCAGAAAGAGGTCATAGAGGCTCAGTGTATTGGTTATAGCAATGGTCATGTAAAGTTGATATTTCCCAGCAAAGTAATGAAAGTAGATGGCCCAAAACAGAAGCAAAGGAGAAAGAAAACATGAAGATGCCACCATCTGATAGGTGGGAGAAACCTAAAGAGAAGAGTGTCACGCAGCACAAGGGATGGGAACATTGTAGGAAAGAGGGAAAAATTTCAGAAAATCTTATCACAAAATGCCCCTAGTTACCCATGAGACAACCACCAGCAATCTCTGGGAGAGCAACTTTAATGGAGTGGAGAGGATGATTTGCTTCATGAAATTATTACCAGTAGTCCCCTAGCCTTTTAAACTCATTTCTAACTATTTACTCAAGTATATAAGATATTTTTTTATTCTCATGAGTTTCCTACTTACATGGTTAAACAGGGAGAGGAAATCAACCGACATCCACTCTCTGTCAGGGAAAGAAATCAGGTGTTCAGAGTTGTTTTCAGTACTGATATAGGAATCTGTCCTTCACAAGGCTCCAAGCAAGGCATGGAGTCCCCGTCCCACTAATAGTGGCAGTGTTCTCTGGTAAACCAGATTCCAAGTTACCTGCTGAAGCTGCTGAGAGCAGTGAGGAAGGGGATAGTAAAGCATGGAAGATTGGGAATGCTGTTAGGGGAAAGAGAGTGACATTATTGCACAAAATAGGGTGTTAAGTCAT
Organism: Mandrillus leucophaeus; assembly: GCF_000951045.1. Lineage (NCBI taxonomy): Eukaryota > Metazoa > Chordata > Mammalia > Primates > Cercopithecidae > Mandrillus > Mandrillus leucophaeus. The sequence continues at coordinate 133,115 of NW_012101636.1, read as the reverse complement.
GCATAAAGAAGGAGTGAGTGAGCACAATTACCTGCAGAAAATGAAACTGGACCTGTGGCCACGGGTCATTCCTACACCTGTGTTTGCCACCACTGATTTTCTGAAATTTAGGGCATTCTAGAGACAGGCATTTTAAGATCAAACACTGTTCTTGATGCTCCAGCTCGTTGAGTTTAATGAGACATACTTAAAAACAAATGGACCGTTTTCCAGAGGGCTGAGTTCACACCCAACTTCACGGAGTAGAAACTAAAAATGTTCTAAATTAACTCAAATCAATTTTTAAAAGATTTTCTGAGCAGAGAGCACATTTGGCTAAGACCCTGGGTGCCACGTGAAACATATGAACGATTGATTGAATGAAAATAGGCCATCCTTTCTCTTCCTTAAGACACTAAGCAGCCTTTTGTCCTGCTCTTTTTTACTTTAATTGGAAGCATTTTTAGGTTTTAGAGCCTGTTTTGTTCTAAATATATGAATACTTATTTGTCCCCTTTCTCAAAAGTCAGAGATTTTCTCCCTTTCTGGAAAGAAAGGCTAGAGATTGGAAAGTTAAATATTTCTTCTCTGCAACCAGTAAAAAAGAACCATTTGGTTCTAACTGTACTTGTCTGTACTCCGTAATTTGCTCTATTTGAGTTTCTAGTATATCTGCATTCAGCTCCCCAGCAGTCACATCCCACAGTATAGGAACATCGTTGGCTATTGTCTGATTTCCCCACGGGAAAAGTGTCCACAATTGAGAAAAATAGTCTGAATTCCAGGCACACTTATTTACTACAAATTCTCTCTAAATATTGAAATGTCCTTCTACTATGAAATTTTGTGGGCTGTGATTTCAAAAAGAGCTCTCTCTTTCTTTGGCTTTTCTATGTGGGCTTCAAGGAAACTGGCTCTTGCTGCTGTTGTTGCTTTCTGAAAGTGAGTTATCAAAATTACTAACCAATTCCATTTTGGGTGTTAATCAAATATTTATGGCTTTCACCACTTGTCAATTTAAAAACCAGGCTCAACTTAAAATACCCTTTGACAATTGGTTTTGCCTTCTTTTTATTTCATTCTAAAAATGACTAATATATTTACCTCAATTCACCTACCCCCTAAAATTATTTTCCATAAACCAAGTACAAACTAGCTTATGAACCTACAAGAATGCCTTGATTTCTAGAGCTGTTGCGCATTGGTTCATTCAGTAAATATATATTGGGAATCTACCCTGCGGCGGGCTGCATGCTGTTCTACAGATACAGAGTTGGTAAGCATGGCCTTATCCCTTGGGTGCTCAGAATCTATTTTGCTTACTAGTCAGTAAAGAGCATTGTATGTTACAATGAGGGCCATCTCCATCAGCTTTACTAAATGTGGATTAGCCTGAAATTTAAACTGTATATCAATAAGGAGAACTCCATTTTCTTTAATTCATTCTGCAATTCCTTTTATAAAGCATAGTCCTTATGTAAATATCTTCATATTCATTTCTCTTATAAATGTAAAGTTTCCTGAAGTAGAGCACACCTATAATTTCTGCCCTTGAAATTAGTGTGTAAGAATAAATGCTTGTGAGAAGTTGCAGCATTCTAATCAATTTTTACACTGTTAAGGTTTGTGTGAATTTAGGGTTAGGTCATAGGTATTTCTGTCTTTTTCTTTCATGTACAGTCTTGGAACTGGGTGGATTGTTAGAGAATGTCTTCTCTTGAGATAGAAAATTTTGAAGTCTAGAATTTAGAACTTAGTCCAGGTCACACTGTGAAAGGGGACAAATAGGCCTAATATCTACTTTTCACCAAAACAGACAAAAAGAAAAGATTTCAGTCTATGCTTAGAATATTCTTATGAGCATTGACTTTGTGCCAATGTATTTAAATTTTCAGTTTTTATATTTAGTAAACCTTACATAAATTCATCAGGCCATGCTCAAGAAAGGCTTAAAGAGCAAATCTTGAGTGAAAAATATCATAGCCACTTCTAGAAGTTGTTCCTTTTTAAAAATGCCATTGTTAAAGCTGTCGGTATAATACATGCTCTGTAAAAGGTCAATTAGCAGATTCCCCAGGACATTTAAAGTTTTGTGCTACCTTCTAAATGTCAAGTTGAAGTTGGGAATCTTGTAATATTTGGAAGAATTTTGCCATGAAATGGTCTATATGATGAAAAAAAAATTCCAGGTCAAGGATGAAAGAGTGGTAGGAAATCTTGTCTTTCCTCCCGAAGACGGAGGCAGATAAGGGCTTAGTCCAGATAAGCACAAATACAGTTCCCACACTGAGCCCCACTCCTTGGAATGGGAAGGAAATTGAACACTTTTTGATACTTGACCTCCTTTCCCTGAACAAAATGGTGTGGAGGGGCAGTATGGAGTAGCAGAAGGAACAGTTTTTCATGCTTTTTCAATAAAAGAAAGGCTTTACGCCTGCACATACACTACGGAGTATGTTTTGGGAGAGGTTTGAAAGGATAAAGGGAAAAAAATAACTAGTAAGACTTGGTGTTGGTCCTGGTTATGGCCAGAGAAATGAAATTAAAAGTTTGGTCCATGACTTTGAACACTTGTTTTCAGAGCCCGGAGGAAGAGAGGTGAGGACAGATGTGGATGTAGAAATCTTTGTTTCTGAGTTTAAATGTGAGAAAATTCATGCCTACTCCCTTCAGTTTTTTGCTGAGAAGATGTAAGGTAGAAAAAATAATATCTTTTTTTTTACCTATCTCAAGAGTCATAATGGGCATTACTGTAAGAAAAGAGAGATTAATAAGAGAAAAGCATAACGAATGTGTTTAACCAAAATTTTACGTGACACAGCCTTCAGGCATGAAGATTGCACCCAGAAAAAACCTGTGTATTTTTATGAACAGTTGTTGGAAATAAGAGTGGAGAACAAAGGGTATGAGCTAATAGTAATAACCTGGGAAGAACTCAGCGAGGCCTGTTTGTTCGGATTCTTCTTGGCCTCTGGGTATAGAGAAGGAACCCTATAGACTGAGGGTCTTATGACCTACTTTCTGAGGATGTAGGTAAGAGATTTTTTTTCCTATTTTTTATGACCGTTCTTCAGAGGCAAAGGTGGGGAAAAGATTAGGGTGTGAGCTCCAAGGTGCCATATTATGGAGTAGCATGTTCTGAGCCCCAACAAAGACAAGGCCATCTTCTAAGAAATTTGTGGAGGAATAAGGATTGGGATTTGAAGAGAATTGTGGGTGCTTGGGAAATCTATCTATTATTAGGGACAGGAAAATTTCCTGGCAACAGTGAGTATCCAGCCAAGGTTGAAAACTTGTAATGTGTATTTGTATCAATATGCCTGGTTGTGTTATTTCTGTGCCAGAACAGAATAGTCTAGAGGTTGAAAAGTGTTCAGAAAGAGACAAACATGAAGTTCTGCAGGGTGGCTGTAATAGAGGAACCTAAATATGAAGACATTGAGGATCTGGTGAGAGTGGTTAGAGGGATTCACATGAAGGTTTCATAGAGAGGGAAGCAGAGCCATGGAGCGAGTGAGAGATTGGTGGGGAACGAATGTTGAAGGTCTCTATGAGGTGGTGGTAGGCCAGATTTTCTCAACAGTGGTAGTTTGCTGACACCAGTCATAGATGATAATAATTTCCAGGATGTGGATAAATGTAAGCAGAAGTAAAGGCTTAGAAATCAGGGGGCTAAGAAACTTTAAGATGTATATATTGACTAAAGCCATCTAGATCAGGATTGTTGAGAATCCATTTGAGGCTGGTGATCATGAACTATAGAAGAGCTACTCATCTGCTCTATAGTGTGACTCCTTCAGCTACATTTGGCTGTGTGGGTGAAGTCACAGAAAAGGCAAATGTTTGCATTCATAGAGGGCTAGGATTTTTGCCAGATGGGTATAATGGAATGATAGAGGAGAAGGAAAATTTGGGGTATTGAAATGATGGGAAGTTGTCAGTAATCTAAAGAAAGGAGAAAACTGATAATAGAGAGCAAGTAGAGGGGTCGGTTAACTGGTGGTCATCAGGAGGTCTAATACCCAAATCAGCTTCACGAGGGCAGCAACTGTGTTTTGTTCACTTACATGTTCCAGCACCTAGAATAGTACCTGGCACATAGTAGGTCACAGGAAGATCATTTAATAAGTAAGCAGGAAAAGTGAGAAGTTGGGGTCATGCTTGGATAAGTGATTGAGGAAGTTATTTGTTATGGATGACATTTCATATGTCTGACATGCACACACAGTAAGTTCTCAGTAATTATTAGCCTTTATCATTATGCATTTTGGACTTTTATAGGGACTACATATTTTCAGATAAATAAAATTGAGAACAATTTCTCTGCAAATGAGTGAGTTGACCTTTCCCAAATGGGTATAACTTAAGACCATTGGAACAATTAGTATTGTTAAATTTAACCTCATATGGACAGAATACACAAAATACTAGTAGAAATTATCTCCCTTTCCAAATTAGCCTAGTCTGGTTCTCAAAGACAGGCACTCAGTGTCCTTACTTCTAAAGCCTTCAGTTGTCTAGTTTAGTGTGCTTATCACAGGTGTAGAAAATTTTATATTTACATTGCTGAATCACCTCTCAGTACATTTGAATGACCTTGCCTTTGCTTTTTGTCTAGGGCTGAAGTCTCATTCAAAAATATGGGTGACTGCCTAGCTCAGGAAGAGTTCACAGGAGGGAGAAGGCTGAAATGATAACAAATCTAATTTTTAAACCATGCCAGTTGTGTTAGTCTGTTTCTGTTGTTATAAAGGAATACCTGAGACTGGGTAATTTATAAAGAAAAGAGGTTTAATTGGCTCACGGTTCTGCAGGCTGCACAGGAAGCATGGTGCTGACGTCTGCTTCTGGTGAGGGCCTCAGGAAGCTTATGGTGGAAGGCTAAGGGGGAACAGGCACCTCACATAGTGAAAGGGGGAGCAAGAGAGAGAAGAAGGAGGTTCCAGACTCTTTTTAACAACCAGATCTCATGTGAATTGAGTGAGAACTCACTCATCAACAAGGGGATGGCACTAAACCATTCAAGAGGGATCTTCCCCCCACGATTCAATACCTTCCACCAAGCCCTACCTCTAACTTTGGGGATTACAATTCAAGATGAGATTTGGAAGGGACAAACGTAAAAACCCTATCACCAGTGTTTTCATATTTAGTTAACTGAATCAAAAAAGTATTTTGATTTTGAACATTAAGAAATACTCTTTCATATCCTTTTCAGACAACTTGTATGTCCCTTGGATGTCTTTTTCAGATGACCTATTTCTCCTTTCACAGCCCATAGTATCATGACTTGGAAACAGAAAATATTTAATAAATCTGTGCTGACTGATCTTTAATGACAACAAAAGCAGTTCCCTGAAATGCCCTTTGTTCTACCTCTTTGCCTGGTAAATTTCTTTTATGATTTGGTTCCAATGTCATATTTAAAATGGTTCCCAGCTCTCGTCGTTAAAATGAATCGGCCCCTGTTCCAGGTAGCTCATACCCAGTTTCCATTACATTGTCATTGTTCATCTGTTTCTCATTCTTCCCTTTTATCTACCAAGGAGCAGGGATTTGGGCTTGTTCATCTTTAGTATCTCTGATACCTTGCACATGCTTGCCATCTGTAAAGTGCTCCAGAATTGTCTGGCAAATGACTGTGACAGGGAGAAAACTCATTCTATAAGCATGATGTGGGCTTTAGTTGGCAAACCCTGCCCTCTAAAGGATTTTGCTTCTTTAAATTTTTTTCTGCAGTTAGAATACTGCTGCCAAATGAGCAGTTAGTAACTGATTATGACTTTGTGATCCAATTAGCAGATGTGATTAGGGGATGGTTAGCCTTTGTTCCTATACCTACTTCTTTTAAATTAAGAATAATCCGTAATTGATACTCAGTATAACTTTGCTGAAAGCACAGATTTCACCAAGATATTAACAATGGCCATATTTGAGTAGTGGTATTTTTGTTTAACTTTTTTCTTTAGACATCATGTTTTTCATTGTTTGAATTTTCTTTTTCAGGATATGTATTAGGAAAAAAAACTATTTTCATTTTTTAAAATAGATGGTGCATGAGGCAGACAATTAAGAGAAATGAATGCTTTGATGCAACTTGGAACCAGTCAGGGCTGGATCACAATGAGCCAGTCTACAGCTTGGTAACAAATCTCATTGGTTTAGGAAAGCAAAAGTTTATTTGCTCCAGATTGACGGGGACTCTTCTACATTCAGTCTCTCAGATCCAAGCCCCCTTCAGCTCAAAGTGGCTTCCAAAGTTGATGTGGCCAAAAGAGGGAGAAATCGAAGAGACCAGCCAGCTCTCACCTGGCTTGGCACATGTCACTTTCCTTGGCCAAAACAAATCCGAAAGCCCCAAGCTGACTGCACAAGAGAGTGGAAAATGCAGAGAAGCACATGGAATCCAGTATATGGTAAGCACCAGTTGTCTCTGCCAACATGACGGTAACTCTTTTCATTTTTCAGTTACTGTAATGAATGTATGTTGGATCCAGACTGCGGTTTCTGCTACAAGATGAACAAATCAACTGTCATTGACTCCTCCTGTGTTCCAGTTAATAAAGCATCTACAAATGAGGCAGCCTGGGGCAGGTATATCACTCATTTTACCATATGAATGTATAATAATATTTCAAAATGAGGCTTATGTTTAAGTTTTCAGAGTGCTTGCACTTATAGCAGTTCTTTTAAACTGACCTTCATAATTACATTATTTTGCAGCATATACTGGTGATAGTGGATGCAAAGCATTGCAATTGTGTGTTCCACGCAGAGTAGAAGGCACCCAGGCCTAGACTTTTGGAGACCCAGATTTCTCTAATAAGGTATAGGAGTTTGGATCTTTAGTTTTAGGCAGGTGTTCACAAATACTGCCAAGGCAATTTCTCCCACTGCATATTGTTTAATTACACTGTATTTCCAAACTCCCAAACTTTTAAATGAAAGAAAACTGTAAAGTGAAAATGAATTATTATCACATTAAGCCGCACGTGGTGCATCACGCAAAATGAATTATTATCACATTAAGCCGCACGTGGTGTAACCCCAGCACTTTGGGAGGCTGAGGCAGGCAGATCACTTGAGGTCACGAGTTCGAGACCACTCTGGCCAACATGGTAAAACCCTGTCTCTACAAAATTACAAAAATTAGCTGGGAGTGGTGGCACATGCCTGTAATCCCAGCTGCTCAGGAGGCTAAGGCAGGAGAATCACTTGAACCCAGGAGATAGAGGTTGCAGTGAGCCGAGATCAAACCACTGCTCTCCAACCTGGACAGCAGAGTGAGACTGCCTCAAAAAAAAAAAGAATTACTATCACATTAAATTATTTCATGAAACTATTTTTTTATTGCTAGAGGCCTTTTCCAGGGTTGAGTGAAATTAAGCAAAATAAGGATAAAAGTTGGTAATCATTGGCATGTAACTAGCTTGGGAGGCTAGAAACCTTAATATTTTTGGTTTGTAGTAGATGCATAAATGAAATATTAATATAAAATAAATAAATATTCTCCAGATTTGTGAACTAACATTTGTATCCAGACATATAAAATGTGCAAATGTTATTTGATATGGCTTTAACCTCTTTTGTGTTTTAAATTCCTATAAAATAATATGCTCTTGTCTACTCATAGTACTGATAAAGGCAATGAAATCTGTAATAAAGTATTGTGTCTCATAGGAGCTTATAGATAAAGTATAATGTAATAATCATTTCATTAGAGAACTGCTCCAAAGAAGCAAATTATGTATGTTAGTTGAGTAAAGATCCAGACCACATTTTAAATATACTAATTACAAAGAAATATGTAAAAGAAATACAATTAGTATTTTAAATGAACACTCAAAAGAGTTTCTTTTAAAAATATTCAGTGTATAGTTTTCATCAGCCAAACTTAGTTAGTGAGTTAATTGATTAAATATTTCTAGATGTACTTGTTCACAGCTTTAAACTTTCAGAGTGTTGTTTTTGCCAATGGGAAAAAAAAAACTAAGTTACTACTAGTCTAGAATTATGAACATGTTATGAAATCTGTTAGAAATGTACATAGTTTCCTGTATTTTACATAATTAATTAATAAACTTATTAGAACTCTCTACTAAATAGTAAGGGGGCACTAAAATTAGATGTTTCTCTTACCTTCAGTAGAAGGGTTAGAGGTCAGAGGCCTCAAAGCAGGAGTTTTGACTTTTTTGCAAATAACAAATCATACAACTTTTTAGTAGTAATGTTTATTCCTTTATTTCGGAAAGATTAACAACTCACTCTTACATTTCATTTGTATTTTTATACCATCATCCTGTAGCTGCACATGAATTAGAGAAAAGTAAGGCACAGATAATAACTAAGTAGCAAAAATAAAAATAACTTTAAAAAATGATGTTCACAGCATATTCTTACAATAGTCGCAAACTCTTTACAAGGAAAAGAAAGAAAAAACCCCATGGTTTCTTACTTCTCCCTGTGCTGTGCAACAGTGCTCCTTCTCGGTGGGCCACTGCTATTGGTTACATCCTTAGTCTTGGCTAGAAAAGAGCAAAAAGGCAGGATGTGTTCTCCATGAAAAATTCTTCAGATAGATTTTCCACATGTAGGTAAAATAATATTCAGTATATATAATAGTAAATATTTTTGTTGGTTGGTTGGTGGTTTGGTTGACAGATTTGAAACAATTACTTGGAATGGAACTCTAAGGCAAAATCAACCATTACCTTGGATTCACATCTAGAGATATACTATAAATATTTCAAGGTCAAGTATTGAGGCAGTCCATAGCCATATATCGTAATCTCTAACTGTAGCTGTTTCCTGAAAAGACACCAGGTGGAATGGTAACACCATTGATGATGGAAATAGTATAATACTGTTGATTAACTCTGAATTGTCAGTATAATGAAAATCATTTGTCCGTATAATCAACTATGAGATTATTTATCAGTATGCTTTTCTATATCTCTGTTGTTAAATTTCAATGAAAACTTAAAAAAAATTATTTAGCAGACTTTTAGAAAATGTAGTAGACTGAGCTGATGCAGGAAAATCTCCTGCCCATTAACCTGCCCCTATACCTCCAACATGCATCCCACACACATTCAAGTTTAATGCACAGTGGAACTTGAAAGAAATCCCCAAGTGCCACAACAGAGTGTGAGTGGTGAGCCCGCATGGGAATATCAGAAGAGAATATAGGCCTTACAGGTGAGAGGTTAGGGTTTTTAATGCTGAGGGAGGTTAGCTCCAGGCCTTGCCTCTGTAGCTACAAAGCACTATCCAGGTTCTGAAATAGGGACAAGAAAAATTCTAACTAGACTGGGCTTGAAAAGTTACCTACTTCTCTGCCGCTCACTTGGGACTACAAATGGAAATAGTGTCACACATGAAAAAGCAAAACCAAGAGCCTTTGCTGTGAGGGAGTGTGTGTTCTCATTTCACACTGCCTTTGTGAAGTGGGAACCATGAGTTGACAAACATAAACACTAAAATAAATAAATTGAATGAAAAGTAGGTCCTAAACTGGAGACATCCATAGAGACATGTTAGGAATCCACATGAAATTATCAGAACCCAGTGTACGTGAGATGTCCATGGGAAGCAACTCTTGGTAAATGCAGGAGGACAGTCAGTGAGTATTAGGCTGGTGCAAAAGTTAATTGCGGTTTTACCATTACTTTTAAGTAATTAACTTTTGCACCAACCTAATAGAAACCACACCAATTATTGGAGGCAAGGAAGCCACCAAGTGTGACAGATGGACAAATGAATACATAAAGAACTTTGCATTGCAAAAAAAAAAAAAAGAGTCTTTAAAAGCAATAAAGGAAAGTATATTTTTCAATTATACTGAAAGTTATATGCTTATGATTGGTGCAGTATATATGTGTATTTTTATATGAGACATATGTATGTTATAAATCAGCAATTTTTGCCAAAAAAAAGTAAAACTTGAGAAGCTGAAATTCTAGAGAAATGACATAGGATGTGGTATGATAACTTTTAGAAAAAAAGTCTTCTAATGATCATTTTAAATTTTTCTGCTTTTTGGGTTTTTTTCAGAAAGAAATTGAGATTACAATTAGTTTTTCAATTTGTTAAATACAGATGTTAAAAATATGAGAGTAAGCTCTTAAAATATGAACTATTAGAGGGAGAAATAAGAGACTCAAAGTATAATAAGAGAGGAAGGGGCAAAAAACAAAAACTCAGAAAAATTACATCTAAATGTAACTGTTTTTAAAATAAAAAATAAACCAATTAAACACAATTGTAAAAGATAAAGATCTTCATATTGAATTTTTTAATACAGTTGTATGCTGTTCACAGGAGACAGTCACAGAAAGGTTAGAAATATAGAAATAGAGGAAAGAAAAAATTAGACAAGTACTAAGTCAAAAAGACAAAAAATAGCAGAGACTAGAGTATTCAGAAAATTTACAAGCTTGATAGGAGAGTCAAGTAGAACCTAATGTAGAGAATGCCATTCTTTTTAAGAAACCATGGAACACTTATGAAATTTTACCATGTTCAAGCACAAAGAATAAATTCAGTAAGCTTATATAAATGTATAGATATTTCAGTAAATTCTAAGTAAATCCAAATAATCAGTATCATCCAGAACATGTTTTCTAATAAAAATGCAATAAAACTATAAAACAAAAGAAAGATATTTATCACCCCTTCTAGTTTAGCTTGGGAGCTAAAATAAACAAAACACCCAAAAAGCAACTTCAAATTAATGAATAGGTTTAGAAGAAATCACAGTGCAAAACAAGATGTTAAAATTAATAACTAAACAGATCCATAAGAGGTTAGACGTAGAACATAGAGTAAACCTGTAGAGTTAGCAGAGGATGGAAGAGCAAAGCAAAGAAATACTCGAGAGGATCAAGAAATAAAAGTTCTTAAAGAAGACTAACAAAATGTAGAAACTTCTTGCAATACTGATCAAGAAGAGAGAGAAGGCACAAACAATATTTAGAAAAAAAAAAAGATGTATAACAATGGATAGTAAAGATTTTTAAATTCATAAGAGAATACTATGAACAGTGTTCTCCAGTGCATTTGAAAACAGATAAATGGACAGTTTTCAAGAAAAAATGTAACTTTCCAAAACCAATTCCAAACCTCTGTGAAGCGAGTGATTTCTATACCCTACTTACAGATGAGAATAGTGTTACTTAGAGGTTCTGAATGACTTTCTCAAAGTCAAAAGGCCAGTAAGTTCACTTCTGTTAGGGGAGCAACAATTGAGTAGTGGGAAGGTATACATTTTAGTTTCAGGTAGTTTCCAATTTCTAAGTTAAACAAAGTATGTTATTGACAAATCAGGCATTAGAATGTTTTTTTGTTTTGTTTTGTTTGTTTGTTTTCTGTATTTATCTGTGTCTGTTTATCCACCCCCCTACCTCCTGACTCTGCATCTATACGAAACCATAAATACTCTATTCTGGAACTTCAAACCTCCTGACTGTTTAAAATAGTGTTGCCAATGAGGGACACTTTCTTAATGCGCTGATTCAGTATTTGTTTCCTATAATACAGCACTTTCGCTCTGTAATTAGAAACACTAAAATAGCTAGATAGATTCCCTATTTGGCAATTCATTGTTTTCTGTACTCATTCAGCAGAGATATTTTTCTCAAAGCTGCACTCTGATGTAACACCCAGTCTGTTTTCCCAGCATTTCACCGCTCTCCCACACAGATTCTAGTCAGTTTAAACCCCTTGTCATTACCCTAATATCTGTTATAATTTCCTGTCTCTACGTCTTTTCTCACACTGTGCCTTCTGTCTAGAATTTACCCTCCTTGATCTCTGCCTGAAATCTATTTTTTTTTTTTTCTCGGATTAGATGTCCCTTTTTCCTTGCAGTTTCTGTTATAAGCCCCAGAAAACAATGCTTATTCTACCTCCTGCTGCCCTCTAGCACTCCCCTGGTTGTCACATACTATAAGAGACATTTCCTGGCTATAAGATGAATGATAGCCATTTAAGTCCTACTGGAACACCTCACAGGGCTGACACTATGTGCCACTTAGCAGTAGCAGTGTGAGGCAACCTGGCCTGGGGATTTCCAGGAGACACATCCACCTCAGTACAGATGCAATTCTTACAAACCTTTGAACAAAGTTACCCTTACAAGACTAGCTTAACCTCGTTTTATGAATGAAAGACCCGGTAACTGACTCAGATTGAACACAGGTATAAGAAAGGGGAAGAATCCCCCAAGCTCTGAGAATAGTCTCCAGATGGAAACCCTCCTGGGTGGGCGGTCATCTGATCCGTGATTGAATCTGGCTCATGCCGCCCACCTGCTCCCATTATCCAACTTGCAAGAGCACTGCTAGAATAAACTGCTGGTGTTCAACATCAGTCGGTGTCTAAGTCTCATCTTTGATGTGAATCAGACCACATTGGAAGAAAAATTGCCACTGGGGAAGCCAGTTAACTATGACCATCCAAAACCCCTGAATAATGAATGATCCTTGTATAATTTGTATGATAATTATATTTTTATATGATAGCAATCTGTGTTTGAATGTATATTTGCTTCTAGATTATAAATTCTAATTTCTATATTCTGCACTGTTTTTAAACTTTTGGTGTTTTATATACATCAAGCATTCAATCAATAATTATAAAAATATATAAGGGTTTAAAATTATCACAGTTATAAATGAGAGGATATGATGTTCCTGTCACTTCATTTTAGTTACATCTTTTGCATCTATACTTATTTCCAGGAAAGGAAACTTATAAAAGGAAAAAATTGAAGTAATGCAATTTACATTAACACAAAGCGTTAATGTTTACCTGTACTAATATAAAAACACTAAAAAACAGTTTAAAAATAAAATTTAACCATGTGCTTCAGTATATTACCGCAAAAATATTGCTTGGAGCCATACTTTATGAAAAACACTTTTTAAAAATTATTGGAAGAAGCTAGGTGAGTTGGCACATTCCTGTAGTCCTAGCTACCCGAGAGGCTAAGGCAGGAGGATCACTTGAGCCCAGGAGTTTAAAGCTAGCCTGGGTAACATAGCAGGACTCCATCTATAATCATCATCATCATCATCATCATCATCGTCATCCTGGCTAAAAATTATTAGAAGAAATATTCAGCATATTTCCTGAAAATATTCACTGATATGCCAGGGAAGCAGTTTATCTATGGTGATAGCATAAGACCAAATGTATTACAAAACTATGTCAAATAGCAAAAACAGAGCATTTTCCTTTGTAACCTCTGTAAATTTTTTGAAAAGAGATATCACTTTTGTATTTAGAAAATGAAATTTATTTTATCATTAACAAACCACATCATTATCTTAAGGTACTCATGTACAGGATTGATGTATTTTTATCAGCTAGTCACATAGGGATAGGAAAAACTCCAGCTGTGCTCCTAAATTAATAACAGTGTAGCTCAAAGTTAATTTTTACCAACATAAATTTTATAGAGAGAAGTATAGTATCTAATATAGAATATTTTAATCAATTTGAGTTTTAAAATTCTACTTTTCTTCATGTTACTGCTTAAATAGAAGTCATTATGGTACATTATTCTCTTTAGTATCTGTGGCTGCATGTTATGTGTTTGGAAGTTTCATCTACCTGTAAATAATTTCAGAGATCACATGCCTCTAGGCTATTACTTTTTCAAGTTCAGAAACTTAGATTCCCTTGGATTTAGTGACTATGTTGCAGACTCTGATACTATTTATGTTGCACAGTCTACAAATCAAAAGACCAAAACACTTCTGAATAATTTATCTCCCTCGTCCATGTTAATTTATTGAATTTCTTAGTTGATATTTAATTGTAAAATAAACACTTTTAAACAGTTTTATCCAAGTAGTGATATTCATAGTATATTTGACTACCTTTCATTTTTAGTCAAAAGCTAATATTTGTAGTCAACCCATGTTCCTTTTACATTTTTAAAATTTTTCTTCATATTTCCTTTGAAAAGTAGACTGTGAGTTATTTCTCACTAAAGAAGATTAAATAAGACTAAGATTTTTATTATAAGGATAAAAGCCAAAGTTTGAATTCCATGTGTATGGTGAATGTAAGATAACAGTGGTGAACCTTGGTTCATCAAACATTGGAGCAATTAAGCATCAGAAGATGTACAGCAGAGATGAAGTCTGGGGAGCTTGAAATTTATTAAAAAGGGGGTTGAGAAAGTAATGAGAACAAGAGAAAGGAAAATGTATGGCTGGCGACAATACAGGAAATATGAGTTTAGATCAGATTGTTAAAGAGCCTTATTTAGAGATTTTAATTTGTTTTTTGTAGGTACATTTTTATAGGTGTGGGAATCATATTGCCAGTGATTTTAGGTGAATGGCTTTATGTGATACCTGGACATGGACAGGATATTGTGTCACATAGTGAGTTAAATATTTTCAGTCTGTGAAGAAGAACATCAATTGGCTAGCATGATTTTAACACTTGGGCAGGAAACATTATCTAATTAGAAATTAATAATGTTCTTTTCATTCCATTTTTATGTAACCATCTTCTATTCTTGGCAAGTGTGATTTTGATTGATTGTATTATTGTTCAAAATATCTGCTGCCGCTCCCAAGGGAAGGACTGTATTTCCCTGGCCCATTCAGTCTTATCCACATGAGTTGTTCTGGCCAAGGAAATTAGAGTGGAACCAATCCCTGTCATTTCTGAACCAAAGCTTTAAGGCATGGAGTTTTAAACAAAGATTTTCCACGTCCTCTTTTCCTTCTTCAGTATAGTTGGCCATATCCTAAAATAGAAGGTGTTCCATTAGATTTGGTCACAGGGTGAAGAAAATGTGGAGCAGAAGCATAACTGACCTGAAGCAGACCTGTGGTGTGAGCAATGCATTAACCTTGGGGTTTGTAAATCTCACTGCAATCTGACCTCTTCTGTTACTCTGACATAATTGGTTCTCTTCTGACTGATATAGCAAGATAAGCTGGATTCTACTGTGGAAGGGCACAAAATTTTTTGTTTAAGTTATAAAAGGAACTCTAAAGAAAACTATTAAACAAATAGTAGTACAGGGCAATGAAAGAAAGGGTAAAAAATTATGAAAGGGATTGCCAAATGTCATGAGTTTGGGGAACACTGCCATAGGAAGTAGAGAGTTGTTAAGGTTTTTAAGTAGGGGCAATGTAAGTGGCTTTAGGTTTAAGAGATAAAATTCTGATATAGGAAGGAAGAAGAAATTGTAAAGAATTTTATAAAGAACAAGTAAAGGGCAGGGCATTTGGAAATATAGTAATATAAGGAATATAGAAGAATGGTGCTTGCATTTTTAAATGTTGTTTTATATATATATAAATTTAAAAATTTAAGCAGAAGATTATACATGCTGCTATGGTACAGAAAGAAGAGCAGCATTAGATATCCAGATAATCTCAGGAAGTGTTTTGCCGGACAGCATATATGAAATAAAATTTGACCATTCAAATCAAAGAACCACTGCCTCTGTACACATCATGTGGTATCCAGGTCCTTCCTACTCTCTTGGTTTCAGTGCTAGTTTTATAACATAAACAAAATAGTTTTCCACTACACATGATCTGGGTTTACAACTTGTGCAGTTTGTACAATAGCAATCCATGTTTTAGTATTGGAATATGCATAGACATTCATGAACCAATACCAATCACAGTTCCTACAGTTTCAAAACAGTGCCAAAATGGCAACCTGAAAACTGTGATAACACGAAACTCTGTGCTCAGAATTTCTAAGAAAAATCCATTATAGTGCCCTTCACTCTGACTATACTTGTCCTCTGTTAGGATGAATGCTGGCTTATTTTATCTAGGAACTTTATTCTTAAATAGTTCCAAGAATTAACCCACTTCATTTTCATTTCAGAGACACATGTTTCCTGGAACCCTCCAAAAATCACATTTTTTTCTTTTTGTTGTCATTTATTTGGTAAATGAGTTATAGGGAAAGATTGGATTTAGAGCTGTTCTGCATGGACAAACTCATAAATATTAAACTTAGGTTTAATTATTGGTAGATTGGCTTATATAACAGAATTTAAACTCTGTTCACATTGGTATGGCATTTATACCTGGGAAGAGAAAGAGTTTTTTCTGTGGTCATTTTATAGGATTGAAATTTGACATTGTGCTGCATGCTATTAAAAATGTATTATTGCACAGTGAACACCCAAGTGTGCTTTATAGTTCCTTTGGCTTTGACTCTGTGCTAGAGCAATGTCTGTTATTTTCCTCTGCATTGAAAAGAACATTTATCCTTTCAGATGTATTCAGAAAGCCAGCACATTTAATTGAAAGCATATTAAAAAGACTCAGACATTACTCCCTAAGATTTATAATCTAAGAGGTAGATTGTAACATTTACACAAACATACTTCAAAATTATTTTAAAGAAATGAATGTTCCTTTTACAAATACATAGAGAAAGAAAAATATTTACAGTGTATACTGCTTAGCGTCATGGACATTTGAGAGAAAAGGTAAATGAAAAATGTATTGTAGAATGTGCAAATTTGGAGTGAGTTTTAGAAATCAACCCTGGGCTTTTAGGAACATCAAATAATAGAAGGTTTGATAAATAAAAGTTTATATTAAACTATGGGATAGAGTATTTCAGATACAAGATATGGACTGTAAATATTTAAAGATTATGTATTAACACCTTAATATATTTTAAAATAATGCTGAAGGTCTTATAACTGTGACTTACTTTAACTTTCTGTGACATAAATGAGGAAAACAAATTCTCCAAATGATAAAAATACTTGTAAACCATGAATTTATTTTGTGACATTTTTAGGCCCGTAAAAATATATCATATATTCTTTATTATTCTTGATGAAAATTTCATTTAAGGCTTAAAAATGAGACTGCCTGTGTGATGCATGGATACCCATTTACTAAACCATTTCAACCATCAAAACTTCTGAAGCCTCAGAGATAGGAACCTGCTTGATTATATAACTATACTGTTTTCCCTTCTGTGGGGTGCAAGCGGTTATCTGAAAACTGTAATTGACAGTGGAAAATCATCTTTGGTTTAACATTGAGTTTTTGGGGAATACTTGATTATGCAGACCTATGTTGTTTTTTAATTAATTGGCTTAGGAAACAGGCAATCAGAATTCTGCTCAGGAGAATCAGGGAAGGAAAGGGCCAGATCAGAGTTAAGTCAATATTTTACATTTCAATTTTTATACTTAAAACAATATTTTATGTAGAAACTTTTCTACATCTGTGCTTTCAAACTGTAGTTGTTATTGGTATATGAAACATCTACATTTATTCTGCCTACTTAATTGTTCAACAAACTTTAAGAACTTTCTGTATAACCTAAGATAGAATGCCAAACCATAGTATTTATAAAAACTTGGGGGACATCAGCTAGGACAGTTAGACACACTTGAAACAGAATTTCAAAGGTGATTACAAAGCAGAGATACATGCTGACCTTGGGCTATGTCACATAAGCTACTTATGTAATTAGAACTTATAAACTTATGTAATTAGCTACTTGTAAAGTTAGAGTTAAACAAAGAAGGTAATTACTCAGAGCATCATCTTCCCTGCTAACTCAGATACTATTTTAAGTTCTTCATTGATTCGTAAGAGATCCTATCTGATATCTTGGTAGCAGTGGACATTTTTGCAAGTAATTCTCAATTATTATTACTTTGCTTCTTTAAATAGAAATTAAGAAGGTACAGATCAATATTTGATGTCTTCTCCCCCTCCCCTCAACTCATTTTTTTTTTTCCTGTGACTTCACAGAAAAGTTTCAAAAATCAACTCCTCAGTGTTAGGTGTACATGACTTGGGGAATCAGATGATTTTTAGGAGCTCTGTGCATATTTAATAGCTTTTTCAAGACAGTGAAACCAGGAAACGTATTTTGTGCCACTGCAATTAAGCCTAAGAAATTTTATGTGATTGTTTCTGTCTGCCCAGATCCAGGAGGGAGGCAGACTCTGGAAAGCCACAACACATTAGGCATGACTGAGAGGAGGGATCACACACCTGGGGATGTCACTTGAGTCAGAGGAGTGGCCCAAGGGGGCTGTCTGGCAGTGCAAGAATGCAGGAGGTAGATTAGGAAACATTTGTAGAAGTTAAAGAGCTGGAAAGTGTTACCATAAAGAGATACTACTTGAGAGGACAAAGCAGAGGAGAAACTGACGAAATAGAATGAAGAAAAACAGGGCAGGCCTAGACAAGCCCAAAGAATGTGTATCCTGAAAGTCAGTTCAGGAAACAAGAACACATAGCCTTCTCTGTAGTGAGTATTCTCATTTGTGGATCTCTCTTTGCTGGGCAAGGAACTGTCTTTGAAGTAAGCAGAATTGCCCCAGGTACACTGACAAAGTCCTGATAAGGCTGATAGCTTTGAGTTTTTCTCATAGATTGTTTGGTATCTACATACTTTGGCTATAGATATTTCAAAATATATATAAAGTATGTAAAACTAAAATGACTACTAACTGAAATAGTAGTTAAATTTTATGATCTACTGTGTACAACTAACTTTTTTGTGAATATAGATGACGGGTTCTGTATCTTTGTTTCACTAAACCCCTTAGCCGTCATAAGTTGCCTTTCTCAGCTGGCCTTTATAAAAGTTTGATGTTTTGTGATGCAGAAGTTTCATTTCAGGCAAGAAAATGTCTCTGCACTAAATAAGGAGTCGATACAATGTAAGTTACTAAGAGCTCAAATCTGTGGAGCAGATGACCCACAGCTAGAAGCCAGCACACCCCATCCTAATGGAAACAGTAATGGAACTGATCATTCTGTGGATTTGCCTGTGACTTGTAACAGCAGTGTAACCTTGTGTAATGGCCTCCTGCATCCCATCCTAGCACAACACACATGGACCACCCCAAAATGAGCAACCTGGAACTGGTTATGAGCTAGTCTGAGTCTTTCAAAAGAGACTTTCTAATGAATTTGTTGAGTACTCCTGTGAGAGATGTTCAAAGAGATTAGTATACTTTTTCCCAATACTATTCACTCTTCTTTTATCTTCCAACTTAAAAGTTGAATGAGATGTTCTTTGTGTGCTGCTGTTATGAAAAGAGAAGGATACAGTCACTCACCACCTACCTATTTTTTTTCCCTCAAGGCATTTGTGGTTCTTGGTATCCTGAAAGTGGGAATGACTCAACCCACAATAGGATAATACATTTGCCCAAGATAAAAGGAAATAATGAAGCATACCCAGTATATAGGATGTAAAAAGCTAAAAATATCTGTTTTTCTAGACATTTTTATTAAAGGCTTTCAAACTCTTAAAATCTTTAAATTGTTTAGAATTCTTCTGAATTCAGTAGCGCATTGCTTTTCACCAGCTTATCGCCAAGAACTAAGGATGAAGGAGAGCTTCTTGCAGCGTAACCAAAGGAGACCCATGACAGGACAGGCTTATTTGTTAGTTTTTCATCCTAGTGTTTCATTTTTAAAAATTAAGTGAATATTCCTTTATACCCTCAAATACACTCATGTCCAGCTTACTAATATAATTCGTGTATTACTTATCCTTGATTTTTCTAGGCAACCCAACCTACAGCCTTTCATCTCATCTCATCCTTCACCCCATCAATGAGAAAAGAACATTTTTGCTTGTAGAAGAAATGTGCTATTTTTTTGTGTAGCACATCAGTACATGTGCTAATTTGAGAATCATAACAAGTGTAGATCCAACCCAGAAACAAACCCCAAGTTCACAAAACTGAAAAAGGAATAGGCAAACTCTAGTTGAAACTGTTTCAGACCTCAGCTCACTATCAACCCAGGACATATTATGTGCCTCATCAATTTAAATGTTACCGTTAGGATTTGGTGGACACTGTTTAAGTCTAGAGAATAGCTAATTGAATAAGACTTGAATATCTAATTGAATTTCTTGAACAAAATGTATACTCAGAACAGAAAATATTTCAGAAATCTATGACTTCATAATGTCACTGGCTCTGAAACATTAACACACTACTTTTGCAGTTTTATTTGGTTATATTTATTTGACAATTGGATCTCTTTTATAGAATATTGTACTGTACTATAGCTTAACAACTAAAACAACATTTGTTTTTTCCAGACTGGGAATGTCGGAATTATGTCATTGTAGCTAGTATATACTAAGATACTGTTCAGCTATTGCTTCAAAGGCTTTATTTTTCCCTGCATGCCCTTTAGTAGAACTACTTTCCAGTGCTTTTTCTATAAGCAATAATTTTGCATTATGGTTATTTTTATCCCTGTTTGCCTCTTCGTGTTCCCCAAACCAGAAACTTCTCAAGGGCAAAGTTGGGATAATGTTGTTCTCGCTGCCAGACATTATGCCTGGATGCATAGAAATCTCTCAGTGCATGTCAATATTAGTGAAAGGATAGTAATAGGTGAAAAGAAAGACTGCTACAGCCTACCAGTCCTGTAGCTGTTTTGACAAAGAACCTGTTCATTTTATTCTTCCAGATGATTTTATATCATGTGGAGAAGATAAGTCTGTTTGAAAAACTTGGAGTAGAAATGACAGTAGTTAGCAATAAAGGCCAGACCATCACCATATCCAATACAGCTCACAATATTCTCTGCTTTATTCTGTTTTCTTTTTTTCTATTTTGGACTCATATTTGGGCATATGGGATTCAGGAAGTTTCTTTCAGAAAGTCTAAAATCAGTGGGCAGCTTAGCTTTGGTATAACATAAAGAGAACACTTCCTGGAATCCAACGACTTTGATTTGTGTCTGGACTCAGTAACTGACCAGAAGATGGCCTTGGGTCATTTATTTTACTTGTCTAATCCTTAGTTTGCGGATCTTTAAAATAGAAAAAAGTAATAACACTAGATCTTGCTTACATCCAAGATCACTGAGAAAGTCAAATGAAAAAAAAAAATGTGAGAAGAATTCGTAAACTTGATTTAATTTTTTAGAGACGAACTTAAAAATCTCAGCTCCACAATCTAGCATATCTTTCTGCTTTACCTAAGTGGATAAAGTGATTGATAATGCATATCTAATTGGCAAATGTGAAATTTAAAATTTCTTTCTTAGTAGTGTTGAGCTACGCCTTGAAGGATAGATAGGATTTGTACATGCAGGGATAGCAGACATAATTGTATGAGATAACCAAATTTAGTAACTGACAGCAATTTGTGTGTTTCCTCTCTTTAAAATGTTTTTTTTTTGTTTGTTCTTAAGTATGCGAGTATTTTACCATAAAAGAGGAGTTCTTTTTTTTTCCTACCAAAGCATTCTTCAGTTTTAAGAACTTTTATCTGTTAACTTTTGTTAAATTGTATACAGTTATAACAGTGTTTAGCATTATCAGAATTTTGATTTAATTTTAATGAGCCAGTGTGTTATTTGATACAATAAAGATCAGCTAAAGCCTTCTTGTGTTGTTCTTAAAGGAGTAGATGTTTTCTCTTTACTTTCTATTTGGAAAAAGTTTAGGCTAGTTTTTGAAAACAGTACAAAGAGAAAATTATGAGTACCTAATTCATTAAGTGTCTTTCATAAGCTTATTCCTCCTAAGCTATTACACTTGCTGTCTACATCTGTAGCTCATTTCCTAGGGAGGTAAAGCAATGACATTAAAACTTCAGTAGTACGATCTACATCACAGTGGTTGATTAATGTTTTGAAGTATTGTCCCCAGACCTCACATTTTAAATTAATTTAATTCTTAATTATCACAAAGAAAGAAAAGAATATGGGCAAAAGTGAAGAGAATATACAGAGCAGTTTTCCTCCTCTTGAAAAATATGATTATAGCTTTACAGAATTTGGCAATACGATATAGATGAAGTAATATAGGAAATCACTCATACTGGAAATTGTCCAAGATTGAAACTTTTGAAATGTGGAGTTATCCAAGATGTGACTGTGTAGATTTCAGACAGTTTCCAAGAATGACATTCTTCAGCATAAAATGGAAACTCCAATTTTAAAATGCCTGTGTAGGGGTTCTGTTTAGTTAATATTCCCAATTACATCTTTTTAATTGCTATTTTAAATTTTAAATCAAGTGGAAATCACATTGAGATTTGTAGATGGTAGTGGCTGCAGCAGTGTTTTAAGTCTCCCTGAAGCTTCTTCAACCCCCACTACTCCAATAAAAACAGTTGGCAAGCAATGGGCCTTATCTGAATCTTGATTCAAATGAACTGAAAAAAAAAAAAAATCATTTAAAGACAACCAGGTAAGTGTGAACAGTGATTAGCTGTTTAATGTTCTTAAGAAATTATTGTTAATTTTTCAGGTGCAGTAATCATACTGTTGTATATTTTTTAAGTCCTTGCAGAGATACATGCTGAAAGAGTAACAGATGAAATATGGTATCTGAAATTTGTTTCAAAGTAACCCAGGAGAGGTGGAGTAAGTGGCAATTTAGATGAAATGTGATTGGCCATGTGTTTATAGTTGTTGAAAGTTTGTTATGGGTACATCCGGTTAATTATACTGTTCTCTCTACTTTTGAATATATTTGAAAATATTTGTAATAAAATAAAATTTTGATGTATGTCAAAATAAATGCTGACCTAGATTAAAAAAAAAAGTATTTTTAAGATAGCTAAGAAGCAAATAGAATAAATAAAATGGAATGCAAAAAAATATCTAATTAATCCAATAAAAGAAGTTTTAAAGGGAGGGCAAAAGTAATACTATAGGCCAGGCACAGTGGGTCATGCCTGTAATCCCAACACATTGGGAGGCCAAGGTAGGCAGATCACTTGAGGCCAGGAGTTTGAGACCAGCCTGACCAACATGGTGAAATCGCATGTCTACTAAAAAAAAAAAAAAAAAAAAAATTAGCTGGGCATGATGGCAGGCACCTGTAGTATCTGCTATTTGGGAGGCTGACACTGGAGAATTACTTGCACCCAGGACGCAGAGGTTGCAAGGAGATCATACGATTGCACTCCAGCCTGGGTGACAGAGTGAGACTCACTCTCGGGAAAAAAAAAAAAAAAAAAGCCCTACAAACTAAATATTTGTTCCCCCACCCCCTAAAGTCATATGTTGAAATTAGAACCCGCCAGGCGCCATGGCTCACGCCTGTAATCCCAACACTTTGGGAGGCTGAGGCAGGTGGATCACTTGAGGCCAGGAGTTCGAGACCAGCGTGGCCAACATGGCAAATCCCTGTCTCTACTAAAAATATACAAATTAACCAGGCGTAGCAGTGGGCGCCTGTAATCCTAGCTACTCAGGAGGCTGAGGCAGGAGAATCACTTGGATCTCGTAGGCGGAGGTTGCTGTGAGCTGAGATTGCATCCATCAGAAAGAAAGAGAGAGAGAGAGAAAGAAAAAAGAAATTAGTCCCAATGTGAGGATATTTGGAGGTGGGGCCTTTGGGAGGTGATTAGGTCATGAGGGTGGAGCCATCATAAATGGGATAAGTATCTTTATCAAAAGGACCCCAGATAGATTCCCTCTTCCCTTCCACCATGTGAGGGCACAGATAAAAGTGGCTATGAACCAGGAAGCAGGCCTTCACCAGACACCAAATCTTCTTGTGCCTTGATCTTGGACTTCCCAGCCTCCAAAACCCTGAGAAATTTCTTTGTGTAAAAGCCACCCAGTCTGTGGTATTCTGTTATAGCAGCTTAAACAGACTAAGACAAGTAACAACAGTGAGATGAGATAACCATAAAAGAAACAAATTAGAGATTTAAACCAACTTTATTGGTAAACTATGTTAAAATAAATTGTTTAGAAACTCCAATAAAAGACAGAGTTGTCCAACTAGACATGAAAACAAATGCAGCTGTCTGCTGTCTAGAAAAATGGGGATGGAAACAGACATACTATATTAACACTAATCATATAAAGCTGGAGTGGTTTTGTTAATATTTGACAAAGACTCCAGATTAAGGAATATTATCAGAGATTAAGAAGGATGGTTTATAATAAAGTGGCCAATTCATCAAGACATAAAATTCTTAAATGTATATTCCTCTAATAATAGATCTTCTTAGAAATCAGTAAAAAAAAAAAGTTTTCACAAAAATTACTAACTAGTTGGATATTAAGCAATACATTTCTAAATAACCCATGCTGTAAAAAACAACATCAAATGGTAATTAGAAAATATTTTGAAGTCAATGAAAATGAAATTATAACATAT
Organism: Mandrillus leucophaeus; assembly: GCF_000951045.1. Lineage (NCBI taxonomy): Eukaryota > Metazoa > Chordata > Mammalia > Primates > Cercopithecidae > Mandrillus > Mandrillus leucophaeus. The sequence goes on along the minus strand of NW_012101636.1, from coordinate 109,004 downwards.
CGAGAACGTCAGGGGGCAGCTAAAGCAATACTTAACCGCAAACTTATACATTAAAATAAGTATATTAGAAAATTTTAAGAGGTTTAAAATCAATTACCTAAGCTTACAATTGTGACGCTAAAAAATGAAGAGCAACTAAAACGCAAAGTAATTAGAAGGAACGAAATAATGGTAGTAGAAATCAATAAAATAGAAAATGTAAAAGCAATAGATGAAGTAAATGAAATCAAAAGGTGATTTCTTGAAGAGATCAATAAAGTATATAAGTCATAGCTGGACTCGTTTAGGAAGAAAAGAAGACCCAACTTTCTATTATTAAAATTAAAAGAGAGCACTTCAGATAAATGGACAAAATTCCTGTTTACACATATTTCCAAAACAAATAGGAAAACTAAATCATCTATTTAAAAAATCAAATTTGTATTAAAAATCTCCCCACAAAGAAAACGGCATTGGTGAATTACACCAGATATTTAAAGAAGAAATAATGCCAATCCTATATAAACTCTTTCAAGAAAAGAGCAGAGTGGGGGAAATTTCCCAACTCATTTTATAAGGTTGGTTTTATCTTCATTACCAAATCTACCCAGAAACTACAAGAAAGAAAAACGATAGATGAACATCACAGTATCTCCCTTGTATATAGACAGAAAAATTCTCAAATTGAATCCAGCAATATAAAGGAATGCGTGGTTGATTTAACATCTGTATTCAATTGGTGTAATTCATTATATTAATAGAAGAAAAGAGAAAAATAATACGACCATCTTAATACATACAGAAAATAAACTGATGAAATTCCAAATCCATTCATGATAAAAAAAACTCTCAGAAGGCTTGTAATGAAAGGAAACTTCCTCGACCTGATACACAACATCTCTTAAAAACCTACAGCTTATATTATACTTAATAGCAAAATATTATTTTCCCTCTAAAATCGAAAACCAGGTGAGAATGTCTACTCTTAACACTTCTACATGACATTTTCCTGGAGGTCCTAGCCAGTGTAATAAGGCAAGAAAAGGCATATAGTTTGAAAAGGAAGATATACTCTATTTTCAGATGGCATTATTTTTATAAAATGCTATAAGAATAAATGAATGTAACAAGGTCTCAAAAAAGGTTAATGTAGACAAATATATTTTACTTCTATTACTAACAATTGGCAAATGAAATATTTTAAAGGCTAATTATATCATCAAAACATGAAATTCTTAAAGATAAATTTAGCAAGAAATAACAGGATCACTACACTGAACACTATAAAATGTTACTGAGTGAAATTAAAGAAGATCTAACTGAAGAGATCACACTCATGGATAAGAAGACTCAATATGTTAAGATGTCAGTTCCTTTTAAATTAATCTATAGATCAACTCAACTAATTCTAACCATAATCCCTATAAACAATTCTGTAAAAAATGACAAGCTGGTTCTGAAATTTATATAGAAATGCAAAAGAACTGTAGTGGCCAAAACATTCCTGAAAAAGAAAGACATTCCTATCTGATTTCAAGACTTACTATAAAGTTACAGTAATCCAGACAAAAAGAGACATAAACATCAAGGGATCAGAAGAGAGTCGAGAAATAGATCCATATATGCGTGGCCAATTGATTTTCCATAAAAAGACCAAATTAATCCAATGGGGAAAGAATAGTCTTTTCAACAAATAGTACTAATGCAGTTGGCTGTCTACATTGTAGGAGAAAGTAGAGGAAATGCACTTCAGTTCTTACACCCTAAACAAACAAACAAAAAATCTCAATATACATCATAGACCTAATAGTAAAAGCTAAAATCATAAAACATTTATAAGGAAACAGGAGGAAATCTTTGTGACATCAGGGTAAGCAAGTAGATAGGACAAAAAAAGCACACGCAACAAAAGAATAAATTGATATTTTGGAGTTTATTAAAATTAAAATGATCTACTCTTTGAAAGACATTGTTAAGAGAATACAAAGCCCAAGCCACAGACCAGAAGTATTATTTGCAGTAAGTATATCTAACAAAGGACTTATGAATAAAGAATTCTTACAACTTAAAAATAAGACAAAAAAAGCAACCCTTCAAAAAGGCCAAAAGATTTGAACAGACAAGTCACAAAATACTATAAAAAGATGGCAAATAAGCACATAGATATAATGTTCAACATTATTAATCATTAGAGAAATGCAAAAAAATTATATTGACATGCTACAGCACACCAACTAAAATAGGTAAAATGAAAAAGACAAAATATTAAGTGTTGGCGAGGTTGTGAAGCATCATGTTAATGGGAATGCAAATTGGTACAAACACTTCAGAAATTAGTTTGGAGGTTTCTTCTGAAGTTAATCACATCCTTTCCATACAACCCAGTAATTCAACTATGACATATTTAGTCAGGCGAAATGTGTCCAACAAATGTTTGTACACAATCGTTTATAGCAGCCTTATTCATAATGGACAAAATTGGAAATTACCTAGATGTTACTTCAACAGGTGAGTGGATACACAAATTATGATACACCCATATAATTAAATACCACCCAGATAGATGGAATGAATTACTGATATGTCCAATAACCTGGTACAATTTCAGAAACATTGTGTTGGGCAAAAAAGCCAGATACAAAACAATGTATACTGTACAAGTATTTATATAAAATTCTAGAAAAGCAAAACCAATATCTGTTGACCAGAAATAGCTCAGTTATTGACTAGAGTTGGGCATGAAGGAACTTTTTGATGTTATGGAAATGTTTACTCTCTTGTCTGTGGTAGTGGTTACATGGATTTACACATTGTCAAAACTCATTGGCTTACACATAAAATGGGTACACTTTATATTTCGTATATTATACATGAATGAGTGATTAAAGTACTGGATTTCTTGGCTTCCAAGAATTATAGCATACAAAATCATATATTCCTAGCTATTTTCAAAGGACAGACTAATTCTACTTTAAGCAAACAGCATTTGATGACACTTTTTATCACAGACAAGATTCTCCTGGTACAATTATTAAAAGTTGGCTTAGGCAACTTTTATAGCTAGACTCACCTAGGGGGAGAAGACGACCCAACTCTCCATTATTATAATTAAAAGAGTGCACTTAGAAGAAATGGACAAAATTCCTGATGACACAAATTTCCAAAACACAAAAAGAAATAGAAAAACTAAATCATCTATCCATTTTAATCATCAAATTTATTTGCTTGTAGCTTACCTTCAGGTTTCATAGTACCTTTGAAAGCAAATGAGTACCCAAGCTGATATTTATCAAGTCTTGTAGCCACCCTTTGTTTTTCAATTAATGTTTTTATTTTGAAATAATTATATATTTACATGCAGTTTTAAGAAATAATGTAGAGATCCCATGTACTCTTTACCCAGTTCCCCTGAATAACACCTTGCATAATTATAGTGTAGTTTCACCCAGGAGATTGACATTGATTCAATCCACTGATTGTGTTCAGACTGTTTTACTTATACATGTGTATGTATTTTATACAGTTTTATCATATGTAGGCTTGTGTGTCCACCAGTACAGTCAAGATATCGTTCTATCACCACAACGATCCCTGGTGGTGGCCTTTTATAAGCACACTCCACTCCCCACATCCTCCATGTCCCTGTCCTTAACTCCTCATGACCACTATTTAGGTTGGTGCAAATGTTTTCGAGGTTTTTGCATTACTTTCAGTGGCAAAAACTGTACTTACTTTTGCACCAACCTAATGTGCTTTTTTCATTTCTGGAATGTTGTCATCTCAAGAACGTTTAATAAATAGGATCCTACACACTAATCTTTGGGGACTGGCTTTTTTCTCAGCATAATTCTCTGGAGATTCTTGTCTGTGTCAGTAGGTCATACCTTCTTATTGCTGAGTAATATTGTAGAGTATGAATATATCGGTTTTCTTAACAATTCACCCTTTTAAAGACATATGGGTTGTTTCCAAGTTTAACTCCTACAAATTTATTTTCAGCTGTCTTGATTTCATTATTCCATAACAAAACATATCAGTGTTTCCCATGGTATAATTTAAGCATTTTGAAGAATTCTCAAATATTAAGATACTAACTTTCTGTATACCGTCTAAAATACCTTAAGATCTTTTCCTGAGTCTGTTTAAGGAAGTTTCCTTGAAGAAGTTGTATTCCAAGTACAGTGGAACTTCTTTTATGGAGCACTTTGGATTAGATTTTACCACAACTGAGAACATGACTTTTTGTGGACTTCTTGTAATTTTCAGGTAATGATAATTGCAATCAGATAGAAGCCTGTGTGACTTCTAATTGGATCACAGGGAAAATATATATCCTGTAGCATTTAGGATAAAAGGTGCCTCGTTCAAAGGACAGAATGTAATTTTTTTTTTTTTTTTTTTTTTGGAGATGGAGTCTCACTCTTGTTGCCCAGGCTGGAGTGCAGTGGCGGGATCTCAGCTCACTGCAAGCTCCGCCTCCTGGGTTCAGGCCATTCTCCTGCCTCAGCCTCCCGAGTAGCTGGGACTACAGGCACCCGCCACCTCGCCCGGCTAGTTTTTTGTATTTTTTAGTAGAGACGGGGTTTCACCGTGTTAGCCAAGATGGTCTCCATCTCCTGACCTCGAGATCCGCCCATCTCGGCCTCCCAAAGTGCTGGGATTACAGGCAGAATGTCATTTTCTTCTGTGAGTGGAAAAGGCTGATTGATTCATTAGGCACCTAGGGTCAGTTAGATATTCCTGTTAAGAATATTTTACAATTTGTTGGGCAAAAGTTTTGGTTCTGACATATCCTTCATTCCCTTCAAAATGCATTTAGAATTTTTGATCTGATCTTTCAGCATTAGAGGTTCCAGGCAAGATAAAGAGAGTCAACTTTGAAATATAAACTTGTCATCAATTTTTTTTCATAATTTTTAGTTTGTGAAATCATGTTCTCGGAAGCTGTTGTGAAACTTGCATATATTGATATACAGATTGATTTTGTGATTTTAAATATCAGTTCTGCTGCAGCTACAATTGCTGTCACTGTAAGCTTTTTCTGGTAGCAAAATCAATATCACAAAGAAGTTTGTTAAATTGCAGGGAATCTGCTATGGCTAAGGAAAGTGTTTAATGAATAGACCGGCCATTAATTGTCTCTTGCTGTTAGATCCAATTACCTGTGAAACTAAGCAAATCCTGCCCACGGCTTTCTGCTCTCTTCCTGTGTTTCCAAAATGTCCCTTCAGCAAACATAATAGAGAAAAAAGCGGGCAACTCCCTTCCTAGATTCTTTATTTAAAACCTAAACTCTGACGTGCCCACTCAGATCTGGTTTTGTTGATGCCTAAGTTACTGAGGAAGTGCCACTCCTCCAACTCCCTTCACTTACCTTTGCCATTAGCAGATTATTTAAGTGGAATGGATTTTTGTGTTTAAAGAGCGCTGTCAGCAGTATTTACAACTTCTCCAAACGTTTTAAAAAATATTGTAGCATGTTTTAAATATAATAGGTCAGTTTTTAAATACACTATTTCAGGCCTTTGGGAATAAAGTCTCTGAAAAACAACAACAACAACAACAACAACAACAAAGGCATTAACCTAAGAGACAGAGTATAATGCAGGCTGGAAAGATTTGTCATTTATCCTGTCTGTGCTCCTTCATGATGTACCCAGATTCCCACTTCCCACACCACTTTTACCTCTTACGCCTGCTCCAGCTACCCCAGGATTATTACAAGTGCCTCCTAACTGGTGTCCCAGCGTCAGCCCCAACCCCTGCCTCTCCCTGCACAAAGCAGAGCAGCCACAGTGATCCTTTTCAAACAAGGCCAGATCACACCATTTTCTGTTCAACACTCTGCAGTGGCTTCTCACATCATTTAGAATAAAAACCATGCCCTGCAGAGTCCGACACATTCTGGCCACATCCAACACACAACTCTCTGGCCTGGCCTGGCCTGCCCTTGCTGTCTTCCTGGCTCCTTCCATTGTCACCACTGGTTGACCCTCACTGTTCTTGCCTGCCCAGCAGGCTTCTCTCTCCAGTAGGCTTCTCCCTCCAGCAGGCTTCTCTCTCCAGTAGGCTTCTCCCTCCAGCAGGCTTCTCTCTCCAGCAGGCTTCTCCCTCAGACTGTGGCACTTTCCAAGCAAGTGCCAAAGTCTTCAGGTATCTGCAGAGTGTTTTCTTTCTCTGCCCAGCGTAGTGGCTTCCCTGGGAGCCCTGTCAAAACAGTAGAACTACCCAACCTGACGTCCTAGCACTACTTACCCTGCTTCTCTTTAGTGTATATAATTCTGCATTTACATTTAACATGTAAATATAAACATTTCTGTATGTTTATCCATTTATTTTCTAAAATGTAAGCTCCATGAGAGGGAGACTTTCTGTTTAGTATTGCTACACAGCAGACTAGAACAATGTGTGGAGCCTAGAAGTCACTTAGCAAATACTTGTTGAATAAATTAATTAATTAACCAATCTATGTCCCCTTTCCTTTATTCCATATTAATATAAAAGTTACAGAATAAGCTACAAAGAAATCAGGGAATACCAAAGCTATTTAATAAGCATAACATGAGTACAGTAAATCAATTGGTTTTGACAGGTTATTATTATTAATCTAGCAGTTTCTGGTAATGAATGTTAAACTCTATCATTATGATTGTGAAGTTGTCAGTTTCTCTTTGAAATTAATCAGTGTTGCTTCACATAGCTCGAAGTATATTATCAGGTGTTTATAAGATTAGAACTATTTCTCTGATGGAATGAACATTTTATTATAATGACATTTATCCTTATCAAGGATAAGGATAGTAGTTATCAACTACTTTTGCCTTAAAATTTATAGTATTTTTACTACTTTTCTTTTTGTTAATATTTGCTTGTTACATCTCTTTTTCTTCACAAGTATTTCAACTGTTTGTATTTGCATGTGTGGGTATGTCTCCTAAATAAGATATTTAGTGTTTTTTCCCCACCACTCTAACCAACTGCCTTTTAATCAAGTCACAGCATGTTTACATTTACACACATGCAAAACAGTTTTTGTTCATAATTTAATTTCTTGTCAAATCTTTTTTTTTTTTTATGTATTCAGACATTTCTTCTTCCTCTACTGTATCTTTTCTTTGGATACTTTGAGCCCTTTTTTTTTTTTTTTTTTATTATTATTCTGTAGTTTCATACTGATGTACCTTGATAGAGGTGTAATTTTATTTATCCTGGGAAGGGATCATTGTCCTTCCTAGATATGAAGATTCTTGTTTTCCATCAGTTATGAAAAATTCTCAGCCATTATATTTTCAGATATTACTTACCAAATTATCTATCTTCTGTCCTTTTGGAATTCCAGTGAAATGCACGCTGGCCATCACATTCTGCTTTCCCTGTCTCATAAGCTCTTCTTCACACATGTCATTTTTTAGTGCCATATTCTGAGGAATTTATTCAGATCATTCATCCAGTTCACTGCTTTTCTTCACATATATCCAATTTGCTGGTTAGCATATCTGTTGAAGAATTCTTTTGTCTGACTATATATATATATGTGTGTGTTTGTATGTATATATATTTTTTTCAGGAAGTTACATTTTATATCTTTTTAAATCTGAATGTTTTTACAGTAGCTATTTTTTAATTTTTTAGATATCTTCTTTAAATAATTATACTCATGCTTATTTTTGCTCCTAAGTGATAGTTTTACAGTCTAAAGTTTAATGTGCCTGTAGCTCTGCTGTTTATTGTTGTTATCCACTGCTGGCTACTGATCACAGTAGATTGTTTCCTCATGCATTTTGTGTAATTGTCATGTAAGTCTATTTTCATCAAGGTTTTATCTATGGCAATCCTGTGCAGCCTCTGTTGAGAGCTTGTCCTTCTAGAGAGTTTGTTTTTTTTGTTGTTGTTGTTGTTGTTGTTGTTTTTGCATTTGCTTCTTTTAGATGCCACAGGGCTATCACCAACCAATAGGCTGGTCCCTAGAATAAGGGAACATTTACAGCGGCTGCCTTATACCCTGTACTTCAAGTGGGAGAATGACTGTACTTTACTTCTCCTTTCTGAAAATTAATACAAGTAAATTTAGAAATTTCTGCCTTCATTGTATCCCAAGAGGCCCATGGAAGATACCTCTAGTGAGGCCTCTTTTCCAATGTCATTATCTTGGATGATTCCACACTGAGTTGCCCTTCCCAGAGGGCTTTGTTGCCCTATGACATAATTTATTTTAATGTTAATTTCCCTACTTGGAGGTTCCTAGATTATTCATTGAAATCTCAATCTGATATAATATTTTTGGCCTGTGGTTATAAATTCTCAGGATGGAGATATAGTTACATATCCATATCTATATCTATAGTTACATATTCATATCTATATCTCTGTATCTTTATATCTATAGATATGGATATGTAACTATGTGTATATACATAGACACATCTACATATAGATATGTAACTATATATACACATAGTTCTAGACAGATAAATGGATAACAGTCTCAATCTAAGTTCACACAGAAACATACAAGTTTTCTTGTGTCCCACTTCCAGTGGGTGGGTATCTCTGCTTGTACCCCTTTTCATCAAGTACACTATGCTTATACTTCCAGTCTCCTACAACTCCTTGTATGAAGTGGCCCTTGCCTATTTATCTGGCGTCATTTCCTGCCACTGTATTTCTCTTACTTCTGTGCATAAACCATCTTAGTCTTTTTTCTGTTTCTCAGACATACCAAGGTTATGTTGCACTTGCTATTTACTCATAGAATGTCCTTCTACCATCTTCACATACGTCCATCTTCTTATTGTCATTCAGATCGCATATCCCCGCATGACAGGATACATAATATGAGGAGCTGCATGCAAAATGAAAATTAATCAGTGTTGCTTCTGTAACTTATATAACAGGGCCCCTTGTTAAAAATGATCAATAATTTCAAGACAGTACAAGCAGAGCACTAAATCAAACAGGGACTTCTAAGTATGAGGTCATATGCAGTCGCAAAGATTACACACCCATGAAGCCAGTGGGACCTTCCTGACCAGCCCATTAACTGCCCAACCCCACTTAGTGTTTCTCTGTTATATCACTTTTGTACTTTTTTTCATCACGACAATTATCACTATGTGAAATTCTTTGCTTACTTATTCATTGGCTATCTCCAGGTACTAGATTCTAAGTTCTGTGGGAATGAGGATGGCTTGTGTTGTTTGCTGCTGCAGCACCTAGAATGGTGCCTGGTTCATTAATTAGTTTGTGTAATGAGTGAATAACGTCTGCTTTCCTAATGAATCTCCAAGTAGCCCAAGAACCTTCTTCAACATAATATGCTAGGTCTCCACTTCCAGTTGATCTGATTTTGCACAAACCAGTGAATTTTGGATTCTAAGCCAGCCTTTTTTTTTAATAGATGAGGAAACTGAATCCCAGACTGCTTAAATAATTTGCTAAAATTCAGAAAACCAATTAAATGGCAGAGCTAGGAAAAGAAAAATAAGTCTGCTGACTTCCAATTCTACCCTCTTTTTCCTAGGACAAGTACATTGGGTGAATTTTCCTGCTGTAATACCACTTGACTTTTAAAATAATCTTAAATGGAATATTTCCCAAATTTGAGTCTTAATTCTGTGCAAAGAGAAATTAGACTAGGTCATGAGGTCAGCCCTCTCAAGCAGATTGTCATTTTCTCTGGGAAAACTCTGTTTTGTTTATGGCTGTTTGCTTTATGTTTTGTTTATGCCTTTGCTACCTATAGTTGTTTCAATCCCCCTTGGAAACAGCCTTGCCAATTCTTACTCAGTATAAGTTGCATTCCTATTTATATTATTCTCAGAAGAGATTTTAGCCACAAATTATTTTTCTGTTTACTGTTTTCATTCAAAGCACGTCAGCACCAATTACCTTTCTGCAAAAATTCCAAGGATTTAAAGATATATTACCTTTTTGGGAAGCTCAATGGCAGTCTTAGAGTTTCCCTGATTTTTTAATGTACCTAGAAGATTGGGATAGGTTCAGCTATCACAATAAACATTACATATACATCTACTCGGCAAAAATCTGTTTTTCATTGAACTGCAAAAAAAGGCAGACATCAATCTTCATTTTGTAATTTGTACATATCACCTGCTCCACTGCAGATGGGGAACACTTCTTACTCTAAGGATTCTGACAGGTGATACATTATTCTGTTGTAAATTTGATTCTCTATGTACCAATCATCTGAAGGGTCTACCAAGTTTCTTTCTAAAGCATGTGAACTCATGATCCAGCCAGCTGTCCTCAGTTGCCAGGCTTTAGTAATGTGAATGTGTCATTCTGCTTTCTCTCAAAACACATTCTTGTATAATAGGCCTAACTTTAAAAAACATTCAGTTGTTCCATTTCACTGACGTGCATTCTCTACCATTTGAATTGCTATTAATTGTACATACTGTTTATGGTCTTGATTTTTCCCATCTTTTTGACCAGGTTTTTAGCTAACCCCCAGATTTGGTTTTTGCTTTTGTTTTTGTTTTGTTTTTTGTTTTTGTTGAGTTTTTTGGGGGCAGAGGGTTATCTTCTTGTTTACTTTATTTGATTTACTCTACTCTGCCAGTTCTAGAGGAAATGAAGCTTATTTTTACTGTAATTTTAGAGGTTATTCTGGGTGGGTTTCTGTAAAAGTGGGCCATGTAGGGGATCCTAATGGTCAAGATTAAAGAACAGAACAGGCTGGGCTTGGTGGCTCATGCCTGTAATCCCAGCACTTTGGAAGGTCGAGGTAGGCAGATCACTTGAGGCCAGGAGTTTGAGACCAGCCTGGCCAATATAGCGAATCCCCATTGCTACTAAAAGTATATAAAAAAAAAAAAAAAAGAGGCCAAGCATAGTGGCACATAACTGTAGTCCCAACTACTCGAGAGGCCAAGGCAGGAAAATCACGTGAACCCAGGAGGCGGAAGTTGCAGTGAGCTGAGATTTGCGCCACTGTACTCTAGCAGCCTGGGTGACAGACTGAGACTGTGTATCTCAAAAACAAAACAAAACAAAACAAAACAAACAAAAGACACCAGAACAGTAATTCTTGAGGTGGCTGTATTATCTGAAATGGGGATAGTGGGGACAAGATGGTAGGATTGTTTGAAACAAGCAGCACCTTTATTTTATTACTCTAATTTATTTGGGGGACAATTTATAAATTAGAATTTTAATTTATAACTATAAAGCTGTTGTATTATTTCATAAAATTATATGTTTATATTATATATATAAAATACATAATAGTACATTAACATGTTTACATGTCATTATAATTAATATATAATTGTGTTTACAGAAAGTATTTTGAGCTTCATTTAGTACTAAAGGAATGTAAAAGATTTTTATGTTTCCAAAAGTGTCATGAGAAATGTCCCAGAAGATTTAAAAAAACTGGAATGGATGTGATCTGTCTCACCAGCCTTTCAGCACTAGCCCAGGATGTTCCTGGGAGGTTGTGCATGCCCTGCCAGAAAGCCAAACACAGGAGCTGTAGTGTCTGCTCAGGACAGAAGCACCTGCTTTACAGTTAGAAACAGTTGAAGGGCTCTTATGCATAATAAGTATGTTGTAAATTTTTGATGAATTAATAGTTACTTGGGGATCTAGATTTTAGTTTACTGTTTATTAAGGTATCTCCTTTTGCTTTCCGTTTCTTATTCAAGTTAATTGATCTTCATTTAATATTCCAAAGCCCCTATATTAGTAATCTATTGCTGTGTCACAAGTGACCCTAAAACTTAACAACTTCAAACAATGAACATTTATGTCTCACTCAGTTTCTCTGAGTCACAAATCCAGGAGTAACTGAGCTGAGTCTCTGGGGTGGTAACTCTCATGAGATTGCAGTCCTCTGAAGGCTTAAGGGGAGCTAAAGGATCCCCTTCCAAGGTGGTTTCCTCGTGTGCCTGGCAGGTTAATGCTGGTTGTTGTCAGGCCTTAATTTCTCTCTTTATGTGGAGTTTTCCACTGGGCATCTTGGCTGTCCTCATCACATGGCAGCTAGCTTCCTCCAAAGTGGGTGATCCAAGAAAGAGACTGACAGACACCATCATATCTTTGATCTTAGCTTCTGAAGTCACACTCCATCATTCTATAATATCAAATTGGTTACATAAGTTAACCCTATTCTGTGGGAGCTACACAAGGGCATGAACACCAGGAAGTAAGATCACTGGGAGACATTCTGGAGGCTGACTCCCACAGCCTCTAATGAAGATCTTATTAGAAGTATTCTTTAATTAAAACAATAACTTTCATGTTTACATGGATGGAATATATAGGTTGAATTACGACTGGTTTTCAGTATGTATCTCTGTGTGTGTGTGTTTACTATAACTGGCTTATAACATGTATCCATTAGTTTTTCATTTTATTTGAAAGCATACTTGCATCTAGGAATATGATTAGATTATCTGCTTCATGTTTATCATTCTCACAGAATAGAAGTTACCAATGAGAGACAACAAAAGGGACGAAGTTGTCCTCATAATCTATGTGAAATTGACTGAAATATTTAGCTACTTTACAAGAGATGGGTTATTAGATTAGCTCCTCATTTTGTGTCAAGTCACCACTTATGTATTTTCCCATATTGCTGTTATTTATGAAAACAGAAAACCATATTCTGCTAGAGAACCAACATGTAAATGAGAAAAATCTGTGCTGAAATAAGAAAATAGCATTATAATTATAGCTCAGGAAATGCAAGTCAGAAATCCAAAATAAGTTCAGTGTATGCTGAAAATGTTAGCATTTTTCAGTGTACTTAAAGATAATTACATTGCAAACATAATACAGTTTATACCATTGTTTCCCAGCTGAAATGTTTAGGGATATTTGCGTGCTTACTTTAAATCAGGCTTGCATGCTTGCTTGAAATCACGTGTTGTTTTCATAACATCAGAATTTATACGAATAACGAATAGTTTTCATTAACCAGTACTTACTGTTGAATAGCTTCCATTATCAGGTGCCTACACAAGTTATCAAATAGTACTTTTTAGGTAATTATGTTTTAAGTTTTTTTAAATAACCAAAAAACATTCTTTTATACTGATATTGGGCATAAAACAAGTTGCTTTTCTAATAGAATATTTGGCAATATGTTTTAAAAGACTTAATGTCCACATTCTATAATAAGCAGCTTCACTTCTAGAAATGTGTTATAAGGAAATAACTAGAAAGGAAGTCAAAGGTGCATAAATGTCCATGGCAGCATTATCATTATTAAAAATAGTACAAAACCATCTAGCAGGAGAATGGTAAAATAAATGATGCTACATCTTATTGTTAGTTGGCATATAGACTGAACTGCTGAAACCAAAATACCCATCTAAACAAAGTTTATTTCAATCATGTTATATTCTGGAGATTTACTGGCTGGCTGTACAGCAAAAAATTATTTAAAGCCTGGGTTTTCTCTCCTTTTTCAGTAGTCACTAGGGTATTATACTTTCTAGCTTCTGCCAGCTCACCATCACCGAGACCTTGTGCCAGCTCATGGGAATGGAAAAAAAGGAAAAAGTGGGCAGGCAGCCTGCTTTTAAGGAAATGGTCTAGAAGTCTTATACCTCATTTCTTTTTTTGTTTGTTTGGGTTTTGTGTTGTTGTTGTTGTTTGAAATGGGTCCCACTGTGTTGGCCAGGGTGGTCTCAAACTCCTGAGCTCAAGAGATTCTCCTGTTTCAGCCTACCAAGTAGCTGAGATTACAGGCATGCACTACTGCAACCAGAATTGTACCATATTTCTGCCCACATTCCAATGGCAAAAATTTGGTCACATGGTCACACTCAGATCAATTAAGATGTTAAGGGTTACGCCCTGCATCATGAGAGTGAATGAAATATGAAAATTGCCTTGCATAACCTTGAAAACATGTTAGGTCTAGTACCAGTTACAAAAGGTGATATACTGTATGATTTCATTAATATGAAATGTCCATAATAAGCAAATCCATACAGACAAAGAGTAGATTAGTAGTTGCCAGAGGCCAGGAGGAGAAGAGGTTTGGGAGTGACTGCTAATGGCTGTGGGGTTTTTTGGGGGGCTGATGAAAATGTTCTAAAATTAGATAGAGATGATGGCCACACAACTCTGTGAAAATACTAAAAATCACTGAGTTATATACTTTAAAAGAATGAATTAATGACATGTGAATGATCCCAATAAAACTATTACAAAAGAAAAAATGTCCCAATGCATAAAAGGACAACAAGGAAGCTTTCCTCCCTCAACCATGGCTTGGATAGAACAGGAAACACTCTACCCCAATAATTTAAAATCAGAAGTCAGCCCTTATGTGGCCTGACTTTATGCTTCCTGTGCCCATAAAACCTCTAGTAAAGATTTACTCGAAAGTAGCTCTGCCTCTGCAGCACCTCCAGGTGTCTAGCAACAACCAATGTAAATCCTCTCTGGAAATAACAACGTCAATCCAAGCCTCAAATCATTCCATAGACAAAAGTCCAAAGAAAATGAGTAATTCATACCATAAAATATACAAATATAAAATCACCATGTTTAAGATGTTTAAAAAATAAAAGAGAATTTTGGAAATATGAGCAGACAATAAACAGATTTATAACTATAATTATAAAAATTCTAGAAAAGAAATATATGATAAATTAAGTTTAAAACTATATAGATTTATCAGCAGATTTGACTCAGTAGAATTAGTGAACTGAAAGACAGATATGAAAATGTTTCCTGAATGAAACTCAAAGAAACATTAAAAAAAAAAAAAAGATATGATGCACACACACACAGAGAGAGAGATGGGGGGAGATCAAGATATAAGAAAGATTAGGATAATAAGTTTAGCGTACTCCAAGTGATAGTTCTAGAAAGATAGAATGGGGAAGAGGCAATATTTGAATGTATGATAACTGAGAATATTCCAGAATTTTTGAACCCATGGCTTTCAGAAGCACAAAGCATCCCAGCAGTAAGACAATATCCACACCAAACAGATTATAATGAGACTGCTGAACAGCAAAGAGAATGAGAAAATCTTAAAAAAACAGCTAAAGAGAGTGGAAAAAGAAATCATCTTCAAGGCAAGAGCAATTAGACTGACAGCTCATTTCTTCAGAAGAGAATTTAATTTTATCCTTCATGCGCTGAGAGAAAATACACAGTTAAAAACTTTAGACAAATTAAATTTAACAGAGTTTAATTGAGCAAAGAATGATTCGCAAATTGAGCAAAGAATGATTCGTAAATCAGACAGCCCCCAGAACTAGAATAGATTCAGAGCCACTCCGGGGCTGCCACATGGTTGGATAACATTTGTGGACAGAAAAAGGAAAGTGATGTACAGAAAATGGAAGTGAAGTACAGAAACAGCTGGATTATTTACAGCTCTGCCTTTGCCTTATTTGAACCTGCCTTTGCCTTCTTTCAACAGTTGTCTATGGTTGTTTGAAGTTTGGCTACTGTGATTGGCTGAGACTTGGCTACTTGTTACAAGAGTAGGTTACAGTCTATTTTATACATCAAGTTGAGTTATAGTTAATTATGTATGGGGAAACTTTAGGTAGAATTTAAAATATGTAAAGCAGCAGCTCTAGGCCAAATTTAATTTAACAACACCGATTTACAATTCTATGCCCAGTGAAAATATCTTTCAAGTAACAAAAGTAAAGTGTCTGTTTGTCAAAAATTCTTTGAATCTCAAAATGCAGCAGAAAATGTGTATTATTCAAACATCAAGAATAAGGGGGTTTTCTAGGGGAAAAACTCAAAAGCAACAAAGGGAGAGCTGCAAGTTTGGTGGTCAGTGTTCAGGCAAGTCTTGCAATTTTGCAGAAGGGAGGTTGTTGTGTTTTTGTTGTTTTGGTTTTTTTGCAATTTGGCCCATTCCAGACCATACATCATGTTCTAGGAATTACTAGCTCAAAAGAGTAATTTAGAGGAAGTGGATTACTTTCTCAGTATCAGAGAACAAGAGGGTAGGTATTAGGTTCAGAGCAGAAAATTTTACAGTTCACCACATCCCTCTTCTTGGCCAAGGTGGACAAAAATCCAACACTGACCAACCATAATGAGCTCACTGAGATAAAAGTTATTAGAATGGGAGGGTGAATTTAAAGTTTCCATTTGCTTCTGTTCAAGATCATGTTCTGGGATCGTTTATTTTGAAATTATGTCACTGCTTAGCTTAATGACCCTAGAAATTATGCATTTAATGGGAGGGATTCCTATGAAGAGGAAAAGCAGGTGCATGAATAATCTGGAGAATTGTTCAGAGCCAAGACTCGACTTCTGTTTGAAATGCCTAAAATCAGAGGTCCCAGCCCCATCCACCTAATACAAAATATATCCTAGTAAGGGCCAGGTTGTCCATGCAGAAGAGATTCTGGTTGGCTTCACGTCAGAAAGGTTCTCAGGGATGCACATGCAGAAGTCATTTCCAAGTACTATACAAGTACCCCCACTCAGGAGGCTAAGATGGGAACAATGTTGTTGCGGTTATTTACATCCTTTGCAATTCCATATGAATTTTAGAGTCAGCTTATATTGCTAAGATTTTGATTGCACTTACATTGACTCTAAAGATCAATTTGGGATGAATTGATGTCTTTACCAATAAACCCATAAACAAGGTACATCTCTGCATTTATTTAGTCTTCAATATTTTTCAGCAATGGTTTGTAGTTTTTAATGTACAATCTTGCACGCCTTTTGTCAGATTTATTCCTAAACATTTCCTTTTCTAGTGCTATTATAAATGGAATTTTCTTTAATTCAATTTCCAATGATTTTAGTATGTGTAACTAGTATGCAGGTTTTTATGTGCCAATCTTATAAAATGCAACCTTGCTATATTCACTGATTCTTTTTGTTGGTTCCATTAGATTTTCTACATATATGATTGTAGTGTTTGCAAACTGTAAGACGTTTAATAGAAAATACAATTGTATATCTTTATGACCCAGGGAATGTGAAAGATTTTGTTAACCAGTCATAGAAAACACAGGGCATAAAGGAAAATGTAGATATATGCCTACTTAAAGTTCACAATTTTGGTTCACAAAAAGATACCATAGAGAAAGTAGAAAGAGAAGCCCCACGTTGATAGAAATTTGCAATACAGTTGACCCTAGAACAACACCGGTTTGAACTGTGTGATCCACTTTTATGTGGGTTTTTTTTTTTTTTCATTAAATACAGCCAGCCCTCCATATCAGTGGGTTCTGCATCTACAACCAAACAGGAATCAAAAATACAGTATTTGCAGGATGCAAAACCCACATATACTGACTTTTGGTATCTGTAGGGCCAACTGCAGAACCTGAGTATGTGTGGGTTTGGGTATCCGTGGGGATCCTGGAACCAGTTCCCCAATGGATACTGAAGGTGCCTGTATATACACCTGGTAGAGGCTTAGTATCTAGAATTGTGCTGCCCAAAATGGTAGTCACAAGTCACATGTCTTGAGGACTTGCAGTGTCTCTTATCCTGAATACATGCCAGATTTCAAAGACATAGTATGAAAACAAAAGAATGTACAGAATCTTAATAATTTCTATATTGAATATATATTGAAATTAAAATATTTAGGATATATTGGGTTAAAAAAATATATTACTAAAATTAACTTCACCTGTTTCCTTTTGCTTTTTGAATGTGGCTACTAGAAAATTTAAAATTTTATTTGTGGCTCATGTTGTATATTAAAGATGATCCTGATTTATAATATATCTGGACATTCCTATGAACCAATCAGAAATAGACAAACAGTCCAATTGGAAAATGGGAAAGAATAGACACTCTATAAAAGCAGACACCCAAATGGCCAATAAATATATGAATTGGGGGCTCAAGCTCTTAATCAATAAAATGCAATTTAGAACTATATTGGCGTACCATTTTTATCAACTAGATTAATGGATACTTAAAAAAGAAATGTTGGCTAGGTTGTAGTACAGTGTTCTCTGTATTCCACTGCTAGTGAGAATCTAAATGGTTTCAACTTCTTAGGACACAGTTTGTATTATCTATAAAAGTGACTGTGTGCACATACCCTGTAATCCAGCAGTTCTATTTATTCGGTTTCCCCGTATTTATTAGAGAACCCATTGCACAGTTATACCTGGAGATGTATTAAAAATATGTGCACAGCAGCATTATTTGTAATTTTTAAAAACCGGAAAGAAGAGTAGGGAGATATATACATCAGGGTTAAACTGAAACATATTTTCATAAAGTATATATCATGGTGTGCTCAAGATAAACTGTAGCTAAAGGCATCAACCTGAATGAATTTCAGAAGCATAATATTAAGAAATGAAACAAGTAATAAAATAAATCACATAATAATCCATTAAGTTCAAAAACAAGCACAACCAAGTGATATGTATTTTTAGGAGTACAAGCATAGAAAATATCCTATACAGAAAAACAAGGATATAAATAACACAGAACTCACGATGGTAATTATCTCTGGGGCCAAGGGAGGGATCCTATCAGAAAGTGGTTCACAGAGAGCTTCTAAAGTCTGATAATGATATAGTTCCTAAGCTGACTGGTGAGTAAATCAGTGATTATCTTATTATCATTCTTTAAAGTGTACATAGATAACTTCTTTGTATGTATAACAGACTTTAGTAAGTTAAAACAAACTATAAAACAACTATGGCATCAATCCGATTTTGTTTGCACACAGACACACACACAAAGTAGGTTTTTAAATACATATTAGAAAAGAACTGTAAGGAGGCATACTAAAATATTAATTTATGGTGATAAGATGGCTACACGTGGATGAGTAGTTGAAGTTTGAGTCTGGAAATTTAGGTTGCAGGGCAGTTTCGATTGTTGAGCTACTTTCTAATACAACTCAGCATTCTGTTAATTGTGCTTATCAAAATATCAGCATCATTATATTACTACAGACCTGAACATGCAAGCTTGGATATTTCAGGAAAATTATAGATGATTCCTAAATTTTTCACAGCTGCAGAAAGCCATGATTTGTCCATTTGATGTACTGTAGTCCTCTGTTATCCATGGTTTCTTCTTCCACTGTTTCAGTTTCCTGCAGTCAAACACAGTCCAAAAATATTAAATGGGCAATTTCAGAAATAAACAATTCATAAGTTTTAAATTGTGTACCATTGAGTAGTGTGATGAAATCATGTGCTCAGTCCCACCTGGGATATGACTCGTCCCTTTGTCCAGTATATCCATGCTGTCTCAGCTACGTGCAACTTAATCATTTAGTAGTCTTCTCCGTTATCAGATCTCCTGTTGCAGTATTGCACTGTGTTCAAGTAACCCTTATTTGTTACTTAATAATGGCCCCAAAGCACAAGAGTAGTGATGCTGGCATACTGTTATCATTGTTTTTATTTTATTATTAGTCGTTAATCTCTTACTGTGCCTAACTTATAAACATATTCATAGGTTTATATGTATAGGAAAATGACACAGCATCTATAGGATTTGGTACTAGGTATGAAGATCTTGGAATGTAACCCTCACATATAAAGGTGAACTACTGTACATAAGTCTCCTAGAGATAGAATAATTTTTGTTTATATACCCCAACAAGTATGAGTAACAGAATATTATTTGTATTATTATGTAATTGTCCTTGGAATTCATAAATTACTACATTCTCATTCTTTGGCCAAATTTCTATGATAGAATTGGCAGCACCATATATTACATTAGTACCAAGTACATTTTGTAGGTGATAATACTGCTCTTTTCATCAATACTACTCTTTACATGATGGATTCATGGCTAGCAAATAAAAGTGAATTATCAGTAAACTTAGTGCATTTGGCCTTTTCGATTTTTAGATAATGAGGAAATTAAAAGTAAATCTCCCAACTGTTTCTGTTCACCTAACATCATGCCATTTATTTATTAACAGACACTTTCTCTTGTCTCTTACCCTTGCTTTTTATTCATTTGCATGCTAAAATTTATCCTAATGTTACAAAATATAATGCTTACATTACTGAATAGAAATGAGTACGTTTATTCGTGATTGCATAAAGAGAAAACTTGTTTGAATAGGGACTAAAGAGGAAGTCAAGAAAGTATATCAAAATGTGATTAAAAGATTAACAAAAATACTATGCCTGGGATAAATAAATAAAGTGAACTGAAAGAAAAAAATAATCTCCTAGAAATCCAGATGAAGGATTTCTCTCTCCTTTAGAGAACACATCATATTCCCAGGGAATATTGTAATGTGTAAAACTTTACAGAAGAAAAAGTATTCCTTTCTGTCCTTGGGGCTGGCAGAATGCATGCATTTTTAATAATAACAGGCCAGGCGCAGTGGCTCATGCCTGTAATCCCAGCACTTTGGGAGGCCGAGGCAAGCGGATCACCTGAGGTCAGGAGTTGGAGATCAGCCTGGGCAATACTGTGAAACCCCGTCTCTACTAAAAATACAAAATTAGCTGAGTGTGGTGACACTTGCCTGTAATCCCAGCTACTGGGGAGGCTGAGGCAGGAGAATCTCTTGAACCTGGGAGGCAGAGGATGAGGTGAGCTGAGATCGCGCCATTGCACTCCAACCTTTGCAACAAGAATAAATCTCCGTCTCACCAAAAAATAAAAATTAAAAATTAAAAAAAATAACAATAGTAATTACTGTTATTTTAATACTAAGTTCATTTCATGCTAAGCATTTTTAAATGAAAATACCATGTCTCAGGTAGGTTAAGTAACTTGATGGAGGCCACTGGTAGAAGGTAGTAAGTGGTGAAGCCAGAATTCAAACCTGGGTCTGTTACACTGCAAGGCTTGTGTGTTAACCTTTGTATAAAACTAGGCATATACCCAAATCCCTCTGATTTTCTCTGCAGCTTTTAACCAGATTGAGTCACTCCTGATATATAGATCAGAGGTTTACCTTAACATCTAGGTAGACTACATTGTTTTACTACATTACAGAACTTCAATGTTATTTATTTTTTAAAAAAAGAAAAACACAGAAAATATGCCTATGTCTCTGATTAGATTCGCGTAAAAAATCCTCTGGCTATTATGACCACCATGCCAAGAACAAAGGCAAGTGAACAAAGAACTAGCTCCAAATAGGTCATTTAGTAAAATCTCAATTCCATCAGTTCTGTCTCACAAACAGTCATTGCACCCGTTACAGGAGAGAACAGATTTAAATATAGACCAATTAACTCCTTGAGTAAAGATAGTACAGAGAATGATTCACCCACCAAGGCTGAGCCCAGATTTAATACTCTCTGTCTGAAGTTTCCCCAATTCCTAAAAGTTTATGACTCTGATTTTCTGTGCTGTGGTCAGGGCAGCCAGATGGATTGACCATCCTGAGCCCCACGGCTGAATATCGGGCTCTTCCTGTGCTTTATATGGAACGGCCTGCTTAGAATACACTCCAGATGCCTTGAAACTCCCTTTCCTTATAAGTTAGAACACATGATCAGTCCCAGAGAGCTTTCTGGGTGTATTAGTCTGTTTTCATGCTGCTGATAAAGACATACTCAAAACTGGTAAGAAAAAGAGGTTTAATTGGACTCACAGTTCCACATGGCTGGGGAGGCCTCAGAATCATGGAGGTGAAAGACACTTCTTACATGGCAGCAGCAAGAGAAAAATGAGGAGGAAGCAAAAGTGGAAACCCCTGATAAACCCATCAGGCCTCGTGAGACTTATTCACTATCACCAGGATAGCATGGGAAAGACCGGCCCCCATGATTCAATTACCTCCCCCTAGGTACCTCCCACAATTCTTGGGAATTCTGGGAGATACACCTCAAGTTGAGATTTGGGTGGGGACACAGCCAAATCATATCATTCCGCCCCTGGCCCCTCCAAATCTCATGTCCTCACATTTCAAAACCAATCATGCCTTCCCAATAGTCCCGCAAAGTTTTAACTCATTTCAGCATTAACTCAAAAGTCCACAGTCGAAAGTCTCATCTGAGACAAGGCAAGTCCCTTCCGCCTGTGAGCCCGTAAAATCTAAAGCAAGCTAGTTACTTCCTAAATACAATGAGGATACAGGTATTGAGTAAATTCAGCCATTCCAAATGGGAGAAATTGACCAAAACAAAGTGATTATAGGCCCCATGCAAGTCCAAAATCCAGCAGGGCAGTCTAATTTTAAAGCTCCAAAATGATCTCCTTTGATTCGAGGTCTCACATCCAGGTCATGCCGATGCAAGAGGTGGGTTCCCATGGTCTTGGGCAGCTCTGCCCCTGTGGCTTTGCAGGGCACAGCCTCCCTCCTGGCTGCTTTCACAGGCTGGCATTGAGTGTCTGTGGCTTTTCCAGGCTCATAGTGCAAGCCGTCGGTGGATCTACCATTCTGGAGTCTGGAGGATGGTGGCCCTCTTCTCACAGCTCCACCAGGCAGTGCCCCAGTAGGGACTCTGTGTGGGAGCTCCAACCCCGCATTTCCCTTCAGCAGTGCCCTAGCAGAGGTTCTTCATGAGGGCCTTACCCCTGTAGCAAACTTTTGCCTGGGCATCCAGGCGTTTCCATACATCTGAAATCTAGGCGGAAATTCCCAAACCTCAATTCTTGACTTCTGTGCACCTGCAGGCTCAACACCACATGGAAGCTGCCAAGGCTTGGGGCTTCCACCCTCTGAAGCCACAACCAGAGCTGTATGTTGGCCCCTTTCAGCTGTGGCTGGAGCAGCTAGGACACAGGGCACCAAGTCTCTAGGCTGCACACAGCATGGGGACCCCAGTCCTGGCCCATGAAACCACTTATTCCTCCTGGGCCTCTGGTCCTGTGATGGGAGGGGCTTCTATGAATGTCTCTGAAATGACCTGGAGACATTTTCCCTATGGTCTTGGGGATTCACATTAGGCCCCTTGCTACTTATGCAAATTTCTGCAGCCAGCTTGAATTTCTCTCCAGAAAATGGGTTTTTCTTTTCTACTACCTCGTCAGGATGCAAATTTTCGAACTTTTATGTCCTGTTTCCCTTTTAAAACAGAATGATTTTAACAGCACCCAAGTCACTTTTTGAATGCTTTACTGCTTAGAAATTTCTTCCACCAGATACCCTAAATCAACTCTCTCAAGTTGAAAGTTCCACAAATCTCTAGGGCAGCAGCAAAATGCTGCCAGTCTCTTGCTGAAACATAGTAAGAGTCTGTAAAAAGGTTCTCCCATTCTGTAGGTTGCCTGTTCACTCTGATGGTAGTTTCTTTTGCTGTGCAGAAGCTCTTTAGTTTAATTAGATTCCATTTGTCAACTTTGGCTTTTGTTGCCATTGCTTTTGGTGTTTTAGTCATGAAGTCCTTGCCCATGCCTATGTCCTGAAAGGTATTGCCTAGGTTTTCTTCTAGGGTTTTTATGGTTTTAGGAATAACATTTAAGTCTTTAATCCATCTTGAATTAATCTTTGTATAAGGTGTAAGGAAGGGATCCAGCCTTCTACATATGGCTAGCCAGTTTTTCCAGCACCATTTATTTAATAGGGAATCCTTTCCCCATTTCTTGCCTTCATCAGGTTTGTCAAAGATCAGATGGTTGTAGATGTGTGGTATTATTTCTGAGGGCTCTGTTCTGTTCCATTGGTCTATATCTCTGTTTTGGTACCAATACCATGCTGTTTTGGTTACTGTAGCCT
>NW_012101636.1:79327-84407 GCF_000951045.1 Mandrillus leucophaeus | reverse complement strand
ACTATTCACAATAGCAAAGACTTGGAACCAACCCAAATGTCCATCAGTGATAGACTGGATTAAGAAAATTTGGCACATATACACCAGGGAATACTATGCAGCCATAAAAAAGGATGAGTTCATGTCCTTTGTAGGGACATGGGTGAAGCTGAAAACCATCATTCTGAGCAAACTGTCTTAAGGACAGAAAACCAAATACCGCATGTTCTCACCCATAGGTGGGACTTGAACAGTGAGAACAGTTGGACACAGGGTGGGGAACATCACACACCGGGGCCTGTCATGGGGTGCGGGAAGTGGGGAGGGATAGCATTAGGAGATATACCTAATGTAAATGACGAGTTAGTGGGTGCAGCACACCAACATGGCACATGTATACCTATGTAACAAACCTGCACATAGTGCACATGTACCCTAGAACTTAAAGTATAAAAAATAAGTAAATAAATAACAAGAGTCACCTTTGCTCCATTTTTCAACAAGTTCCTCATCTCCATCTGAGACCACCTCAGCCTGGACCTTATTGTTCATATCACTGTCCGCATTTTTGTCAAAGCCATTCAACATGTCTTTAGGAGGTTCCAAACTTTCCCACGTTTTCCTTTCTTCTTTTGATCCCTCCAAACGGTTCCAACCTTTGTCTGTTACCCAGTTCCAAAGTCAAGTTCACATTTTCGGTTATCTTTTCAGCGACGCCCCACTCTACTTGTACCAATTAACTGTATGAGTCCGTTTTCATGCTGCTGATAAAGACATACCCGAAACCGGGGGGAAAAAAAGAGGTTTAATTGGACTTAACAGTTCCACATGGCTGGGGAGGCCTCAGAATCATGGTGAGAGGCAAAGGGCAGTTCTTATGTGGTGGTGGCAAGAGAAAAATGAGGAGGAAGCAAAAGGAGAAAACCCTGACAAGCCCATCAGATTTCGTGACACTTACTCACTGTTACAAGAATAGCATAGAAAAGACCGGTGGCCCCCATGATTCAGTTAGCTCCCCCTGGGTACCTCCCACAACACGTAGGAATTCTGAGAGATACAATTCAAATTGAGATTTGGGTGCGGACACAGCCAATGTTACTGGGGAGACTCAATGTTACTGGGGAAACTTCTACACAATTTAAACACAAAGGTTTCTCAACAGCAGACTGCCTTTTACTTTGTAATAAAAGCATAGCAAGACTTCCTTAAGCTAAAATATGCTTTCCTCTAAGATTTTTGTCTTTATGTCCTAAGATTTGGTCTTATTTCTAGGCATAGTTCCATACTATGATTATCTTGACCCCACCAAGTACAAGCCCATCTAGAATCCAAGATAGAGCCTAGACATTGGGTAATTTCCAGTTCCTGTATTCACAAGACACCCATAAGTCAAGATTATCCATTGCTTCGTTGTTCAGAATACTCCTCATTACCAGGTGTTAGAACTGATCTCCTAGACACCTCTGCAAATACAGGCAAATGTGCTAAATCCCCTCCTTCAGGGTATGTGAGGGTCCTGTACGAGCCCACCCACTAACTTTTGCCCTTTGCTACTAGATCCTTTCCACCCATTCTAAAGAGAAGCATGACAAATGTCTACTAATATCTGTTTTATGTTGTATGCTTGTGTATCTGTTTGTGTGTGCTGGAAAATAACTATGGTATTAAAGTATAACTTTCAAAACTTGCTCTGGACTATAATATAGAAATTCATACCAAGAATAAGGGATAAACTGAATTACTAATTCATTCTCTCCTTACATAAAACCGCTTTGAAAATAAGGAAATTTCAAAACCGTGAGACAGTATTTTGTTACATTTGTCAAATGGTGAAAATGATTCCTTCATTAAACAAATACGTATTGAGCCCCAACTGTGTGCATGTCACTGTACTAGCTCCTGGGGCATAGTGGTGACAATGGCAGGTGACGTGGAGGAGGTGCTGTGGAAGGCTGGAGAGGGGCAGGCCAGACTGTGCAGGGCTCCCCCAGTGGGAAGCTAGGCTCTCTTTAGGAGGCTGGGTGTGACAGTAGGTGTGACATGATTTTCTTTGTTCCAGTGCCAGGAACAGATTAGAAGGGAGGATAGAGTGAATTTTAATAGACCTGTTAAGCTATTCACTCACCCAAATGGTAGAAAACTCATCTTTCATTTGGAAGGATTGAGATAGATCTTCTCAGTTTTACAGTTTTGTTTCATTGCTGATAATCAGTAAGGTGCTTCAGAACTTCCTATACAAATCAGGAAGTGAGAAAAAAAGGCAATTGCAGTTAAAATGCTTAATCTGTGAAGCTATTATGTTTTCACTTTCACAGTAACTTGAGATGAAATATTGTGAAACTGCCTTACAGTTTATAGTTTTATGATAATGACTTTCCATCTCCTCGTTATTTACAAAGTTCTTATACGTAACTAATGGCACAAGTTCTATTTTAAATAATTGCTGAGACACTCCACATGTATTTTCATCCTCTAAGCAGCTTCTAGGGGAAGTTTTTTTTTTAAAAAAATTTCTTTTAGTTCCTTACTGACATGACTGTATCAGAGAAAGTCATTATGTAGCTCCATGTTTTCGTGTGTGTATTATTAAAACACTGCTTAACACTGCCATCTTATTGCATTAGAATGACTGTTCTCCTTGTAATACATTTGTAGTGTTGACATCACTACTCTCAAATGAGTTACTTATTGAGATTGTTATGTGATATTTTAACTTCTAGCTCATCCAGGCATCCTTTCTGTTCTAATTATTGTGTTGAGGTTTTGGGGCAAAATGGATACTGAGTCAAAAGAGAATATAGAGGACACAGAGGCGCAGACCTGCCAAGATGCCACTCATTTTAATTCCTAATGCTCTTTGAGAAGCATTTTATTCTACTAATTTTTGGATGATATTTCAGTGGCTTACTTCACTGCTGTTATTAAAAAGAATGCTAACTTAGGGGAGATTTCAAGCAGTTTTCATTTCATCTCTTTTTCCATTCAAATTCCATAAAAAGTAAGGCACCTCAAGAGAGGTTCCCATATATATATCTGAACTGGTAGGATGATTATGTTAAAGGAGAAAGAGACAGAGAATACTGGATTTGAAACACTGCTGTCACTGTGTAATCTTGGGGAAGTCACTATATTTTAAAAAAAGACTTATCTCATATGCAAAATGGGAATAATGATGCTATTGCTTTGAATTGTCATCAGATTTAAATGAATTAATATATATGAACAGTGTTTTGTATACGGTAAGGCTCTATACAAACGTTAGTCAATTTCATCAAATGAGGAATTTACATCTACTCAAGGACATTTCTGTTGGGAGCACAACTTACATAAAGAAGCCACAGAACTCACACTTGATGGAAAGCAGCTGTAAAATTGATTGAAAAGAATCCAATAAACAAAGTATGCCATTGTTTGCATCACGATAGCCCACAGCGATAAATCAGCCTGCATTCATTCTCAGGCACCTGCAGATAAACACGAGCCAGAGATACTGTGTAGGCACTCTTGCAGTGGAAAGAAAATAAAATCAGAATACTGGTATAGTTTGAAATTTTTAAAGCTTAGGATGGTAGATAGATTTTTCAATGCTTATGGTAAAGAAATGTGTCTCTCCTTTTACCATCACAGACAGTCACGTTTTAAATTAAATAGACATAGATTTCTTAGAGGTCAAGAAATTTCGACAGCAAATATATGTCTTCTCTGAGGCTTACAATGTAGTGAAGAAATTGTTATCAGATGACAAAAGATCAGCCTAATGGGAAGCAAAAACAAGTGTTTTAATTGATATTTACATTTATTGAGCTATTGACTATGTGTAAAATGTTGTGCCAAGTACTGGCCTATGACGCCTAGGGAAGGAAAAGGGAAGATAATAGGTATGGTGGTCTCTCTGAAGTTTACTATCTAGTGAGGGTCATAAAAGTCCCCAAATAACCCAGGGGAATAGAAGAATTCAGGCAACAGAGTAAACCCTTAAGTGTGGAAAAACATCAGTTCTCTGAATTGGACCTTGGGGAGGATGCTGCAATAAGATGGCAGTGTTAAGCAGTCTTTCCCGTTTCAGAAGGACATTTGAGAACGCTGCATCCAACATATTCATTTTATGGATAACTCAAATGAGGCCCAGTGAGGATGAATGGCTTGCCAAAGTCTCAGAGAAAAACTGTAAGCAAAACCAGTCTTCAGTAGCACCCCACCCACGGGCCACCCAGCTGAGGGGTTAGTAGGCACTGAGATCCAACTTATGCCAGCCCTTAGGGGCCAGCAGTAGGGATGACTCTTCCTGGGGGGAAGTGTCTCATATTCTAGTTGTCACAAAGGCATGTATTACCTACATCCTGGTTCTGACTCCCTAGTTAGTTCTTTTTCCTGCAATTAGTGGTTTTTCAAACATTTCCCTTCCTCATTATTAAACTCTTAACCTAAAAAGTAACCCCCAAAGTGATATAAACAGAGTTTTCCTGAAAGCCCTGCCAACTTAAACTCCTCCTATACCCCTATAGATGTTGCTAAATGGTTTTGTGTTGCAGACTTGCGTTTTTCAATCGTTGGTATTTAAGTTGATAGCCACTTGTTTTGGTATCTCAAGGGATGTCCAACACCTGGGGCAATGTATATACTCATGTGTCAAATAAATGAGTGAAGAAATGAAGAAAAGACAACGAGTTCAATAGAGTCTATTTTACTGGTTGCCACTGATTTAATAATTTAATGCAATAATACTTTAATAATAACTATTTAATGATAAGCCATTTTTAAACCAAAATAACACAAAATAAATAAAATTAATAATATAACTTATCACTGGGATAAAGTTATTTCTTTGGAACCAGGTTATGAGTGGCCCTCACATGAGTCTGTTCTAAAGAAATAACTTTGTCCCTGCGATATATGCCTTTGTGACAACTAGAATATGAGACACTTTCCCCCAGGAAGAGTCATCCCTGCAGCTGGCCCCCAAGGGCTGGCATAAGTTGGATCTCAGTGGCTACTAGCCCCTCAGCTGGGCGGCCCATGGGCAGGGTGCTACTGAAGACTGGTTTTGCTTACAGTTTTTCTCTGAGACTTTGGCAAACATTCAACCTCACTGGACTTGATT
>NW_012101636.1:32284-79277 GCF_000951045.1 Mandrillus leucophaeus | reverse complement strand
CCCAGTGAGGATGAATGGCTTGCCAAAGTCTCAGAGAAAAACTGTAAGCAAAACCAGTCTTCAGTAGCACCCCACCCACGGGCCACCCAGCTGAGGGGTTAGTAGGCACTGAGATCCAACTTATGCCAGCCCTTAGGGGCCAGCAGTAGGGATGACTCTTCCTGGGGGGAAGTGTCTCATATTCTAGTTGTCACAAAGGCATGTATTACCTACATCCTGGTTCTGACTCCCTAGTTAGTTCTTTTTCCTGCAATTAGTGGTTTTTCAAACATTTCCCTTCCTCATTATTAAACTCTTAACCTAAAAAGTAACCCCCAAAGTGATATAAACAGAGTTTTCCTGAAAGCCCTGCCAACTTAAACTCCTCCTATACCCCTATAGATGTTGCTAAATGGTTTTGTGTTGCAGACTTGCGTTTTTCAATCGTTGGTATTTAAGTTGATAGCCACTTGTTTTGGTATCTCAAGGGATGTCCAACACCTGGGGCAATGTATATACTCATGTGTCAAATAAATGAGTGAAGAAATGAAGAAAAGACAACGAGTTCAATAGAGTCTATTTTACTGGTTGCCACTGATTTAATAATTTAATGCAATAATACTTTAATAATAACTATTTAATGATAAGCCATTTTTAAACCAAAATAACACAAAATAAATAAAATTAATAATATAACTTATCACTGGGATAAAGTTATTTCTTTGGAACCAGGTTATGAGTGGCCCTCACATGAGTCTGTTCTAAAGAAATAACTTTGTCCCTGCGATATATGCCTTTGTGACAACTAGAATATGAGACACCTTCCCCCAGGAAGAGTCATCCCTGCAGCTGGCCCCCAAGGGCTGGCATAAGTTGGATCTCAGTGGCTACTAGCCCCTCAGCTGGGCGGCCCATGGGCAGGGTGCTACTGAAGACTGGTTTTGCTTACAGTTTTTCTCTGAGACTTTGGCAAACATTCAACCTCACTGGACTTGATTTGTACTCTCTATAAAATGAGTACATTGGATGCAGTCTTCTCAAATGTCCTTCCGAAATGGGAAATGTTCCCTTGTCCCCCTCGCAGGGTATGTGATGGGGGTGTGGCTCGCTTCTTCAGTGTCTGCTGCTCAAACCTGTAGGGGAGCATACAGATGGGCAGGCTGTGGGACTCCAACCCCATGGCAGTGTCTAGGGGTGAATGTTTACAGCTGAAGCCCCAGTGGGCATGTGTTACAGGGTGCTTTTTAAGTTTAGCCGTCCATAGGCGGCTCATGTTAGTCAGCTCAATTAGATCTCTGCATTATTGCAAGGACAGAGGGCTTTCTGTATCCTGGGGATCTTGCCTTGGTGTACCAGAAGAATCAGATCACACGTGGGCTTGGAGAATGAATGCAAAGTTTTATTGAGCAGGTTTTATTTACTCAGCAGCCTGGGCTCTCCTTCAACTGCCCCTGCCAAACTCCATGTCATTCTGCCACTGGGTAGGCTGCCAGTGCCTGTCGGTGCGTTCCTCTCGACTGCCAGTCACCTGTGTGTTCCTCCATTGATGTGCTTCTCTCGACGCCCAGCGACCTGTGTGTCTGCCTGCTAGGGTCTCGGGGGTTTTTATAGGCACAGGATGGGGGCGTGGCAGGCCAGGGTGGTCTTGGGAGGTGCAACATTTGTGCAGGAAAACAAAAATGCCTGTCCTCACCTAGGTCCATGGGCACAGGCTCCAGGGTGGAGCCCTAGTCAGGAACCATGCCCTCCTCTACCTAGCACTTCCCTTCCATATCATTTAAAGGGACCACACTCTTCCCTTCCCAGCAGTTCCCTTCTGTATCACTTCTGTGCTGTAGATTTCTATAATTTTGATGACTTTCATCTAAATAAACTCATTTTATTTCTCATAACTCTAGAGTCAAAACATACAAATGAACTTATCCTGAGTTTTTTTGCTATTATTTCAGTCATGGCTTTCCCTGCCTTTACTCCGTTTAGTCCGGTCTCTCCTTTTCACTCAAAGTCCCTCATATGATTGGCTCATTATGGCAAGAAATAAAAGGAAGCGGGAAGAAAGGAAAGTGACCCATAAGTACTATAGGAAAAACTAAGTTTGTTTTTTCTTGAGTGACAAGGAAGCGGATTCTGAATATGATTCCAAAAATAATTCCAGAAGATATGAGCAGTATAATACAGGACAGTTGGAATAAGTATTAATATATTACCTCCCACAGCAACTATATGGGGGAAAGCCATCTTAATTTTTATGCCATGTCTATAAAAAATTGAAAAAGAAAAAACCCATAGGAATGGAGTTGAATGGCCAATGTAGAAAAACCTGTGGGGTTTTATTAATTCAAAATCAGGATTAGTACTATCTTAAAACCTAGTCATCACTTTCTTATAACTTTTCATGTTGAGCAGAAAAGAGACATGCTTGATTTCCTCAGTTAATGAAAGTTTTACAATAAAGGTGCATAGGAAAGTTAAAAAAAAAAAGAAAAGAAAATTGTCTCAACTCCACCCATCCCTACCTCATGGAAATCTAGAATACTGCTCAGCAGACTGTTATTAAAAAGAATGCTAACTTAGGGGAGATTTCAAGTAGTTTTCATTTCAACTCTTTTTCCATTCAAACTCCATAAAAAGTAAGGCACCTCAAGAGAGGTTTCCATATATATATCTGAACTGGTAGGATGATTATGTTAAAGGAGAAAGAGACAGAGAATACTGGATTTGAAACACTGCTGTCACTGTGTAATCTTGGGGAAGTCACTATATTTAAAAAAAAGGACATATGCAAAATGGGAATAATGATGCTATTGCTTTGAATTGTCATCAGATTTAAATGAATTAATATATATGAACAGCAGTCTGTGTTTGGCTTCTCTTCTATACTTTTCTCCATCACTGTCAACTCCATGACCCTTCTTTACCTCATGGCTTCTATTGCAGTATGGCCTCTGCCTACAGGCTTCTCTGTCATTCCACTTCTGTGTCAGTCTATCCTCTTTGAATATTTCATATTCTGACTTCTCAGATAGAGAATATAAACCGTATACCACATCATTCCCCGGTATAAAGCACCCACCCCTTGCCAAACCGCTTCCTAGGGCACTGGGCAGGCCTTTATGCCACACATAGTTATGGCCAGGCAGTCAGGTTTTGCGGGGGAGCACTGCCACTTGTGCTTGGTAGTGAGGGGGACCCCTCAGCTGTCAGCAGAGGCGGACCCACAGCTCCTAAGCGGGGAAGCAGTGTAGTGATTGTGTAGTAGAAATACGGAAACCAGCATTTTGAGGCCTTTAGTCAATATGAAGGAACCGCACAATGGAAAAGATGCGTAATTCCTTTCAGTGCCAGTTGAAGCAGGAGAAGGGCTAATGACTGTAGTGCCTGACTGTATTATGGGAAAGGTTGTAGAGGGGAACAACAGTATGGAAAGAGAGTCCCCAGATTAGCTGTCTATGAGTCACTAAACTTTCTCCCATCTTCTCATATAAATACTGTCACAACTACAGTTTGAGTATTCGTGATCCAAAAATCTAAAATCCAAAATGCTCCAAAGTTCCAAACTTTTTGAGTGCTGACATGATGCTCAAAGGAAATGCTCACTGGAGCATTTTGGATTTCAGATTAGGGGTGCTCAACCAGTAAGCATAATGAAAATATTCCAAAATCTGAAATCTGAAACACTTCTGGTGTCAAGTATTTTGAATAAGGGATACACAACCTGTATAAGTTCAACTGTGAAAACAATCATTCATTAAATTACCTTCTCCTCCTCTAAGTTTTTATATTTCTAGTCACTCTTATCCATGTAACTTATTATCCAGGCAGTATTTGTAGTTTGATATCTGCCCCCCAACTTTGCGACATTTTGTTTATTTCCAGGTAGACTTTATGAAGTAGACCATGGCCAGCCTTGCTTTGGGTGTGATGATGGAGTAAGAGAAAGAATTTCAAAGTATTTTCTTATGAATTAACAGAGTTGAAACATTTTCTTAGACCACTCAGATGCCAATGTGGACCCTCCCCAAGGCAGAGTTCAGGGCTCCTCTGAGCCAGTAGCCTGTTAACTTCACAATCACCACAGAACTTCAGGAACATAGGAGGAACTGGACAGGCAGAAGTAGGCCACATCCACATCAACATCATCATGTCCTGGATTTTGCATACACCTATTGCATTGCTTGTTGGCTAGTTTGGTGCCAAAATGAAAGTAACCTACATTACCTAAGACTTCATTTTCACCAGTCTTCTCTCCAGACCAACCTTTGTGGTTTTGGCCCAATTTACTTTAAAATGATTATTTTAATGGCTGCTTTTTTATTGAGTTGTTGTACTTTAGTTGCATTAACTACCCTTCTACTTTGGGAGACTTTTATGGTTTCTAATTACCTATTTATGTTACTTTTGTGATAAATGAAAGGACAGAGAAAAGTACATCTTTAAGCAAATAATTTCCCATTTAGGTGATTTCCTAAGGATACACTTTAGATACCACACTGGGACAGAGGGGATGAATATTCCAATGTCCAAACTGCCAAATTTCTTTCCAAAAGGAGATTATACCAATTTATATTGTTACCAAAATTAGAGACTACAACTATCACTATAGTCTCATCACCTTTAAATGTTATCATTGTTTTCATTTGCATCTGTCCATATTCCATCCATCTATTTTCTATAATTGCGGTATATAAGGTAGCCAATATACTGATAAGGAGTTTAGATGCAATGATTTATAGATAAATAACATTTTATTCAGGACAAAAGTGGCTTTTTGCTCCAAATTTCTAATGCTTTTGAAATTTACCCATGTCTATGATTTAATTGTCTCAATAAAGATTTTTTTTATTAGAAAATAATGGTAATTAACAAAAGAATAGCTTTTTCTTCTTGTCTTTAAACAACAATCCTCTGAACCCAGAGTACAAAAAATTACAAAAAAAAAAAAAAAAAAAAAAAAGGCTAGACAATGGGAAATCATTCAAGGGCAAGATTTTCAACATGGTCTACACACTGCAAGCTAGGGAACCATACTTTTCTAAAATTATTCAAAATCACAGAGATGTTATTAGAGTTTAAATGCTATGTGGCCACCCTTGACATAAATTTATTTCATTTTAGATTATTAAATAGGAAATATGCCTACTGAACAACAATTAAAAGTATCTGAGAAGTAATGGGCCAAGTTTGTAACAGTAACTTTTTGTGGTTGCTTCAACGGAATGCCCAGAAGTAGAATTTTCTTATAACTTAGATTGCTTAGAGTAAATTTACATCATCCTGATTCTCTGATTGGGAATTAGGATTTTGCTTCTTTAGTTCTCCTAAGAGTGAAGGTGTCCTATCCTAGAGAGATACTCTGTGCTTTCCTAGGTACGTTTTCACCACTACCCTCAAATTGTAATTGTGTAATTATATCATAAATTTCTATCGATAATTATTAGGGTTAACTTTCTA
The DNA here is from genome assembly GCF_000951045.1 of Mandrillus leucophaeus. Taxonomy (NCBI): domain Eukaryota; kingdom Metazoa; phylum Chordata; class Mammalia; order Primates; family Cercopithecidae; genus Mandrillus; species Mandrillus leucophaeus. The sequence goes on along the minus strand of NW_012101636.1, from coordinate 73,847 downwards.
TCAATAAAGAGCTATTAGGGTTAATTTTAGAGGGATATCTATGTTTTGAGGTGATAGCTTAGGGACCTCGTCCAGAAAAATCACAGTCCTGCGTCAGGAACTGGAAATAAAATCGTGCTTCACTGACATTCCTCAGTAATGAATCAGCAAGCTTGTGCAGTAAGCCCAGTAGAACAGTGGTAGATGTGTCACACAAATTGTAGTAAGCTCTCCCCTTTTCCACAATGCTGGATCTTTTATAAACTCTTTGGGAAGGGAACTAAGTTTCATACATTTATCAGTGATTAGGACTGAATATATGAAGCTGGAAGTTTTGGTTTTCACACACAGGTCATATTTCTCTTCCTCTACTCCCATATATAAGCCTGGAGCAGTCAAATTATTTCATCGTAGAGAATAAAGGGGCCATACAGACAGCATGTGCTGTGTAAGAAGCAAGGAATATACTACTTATGGCTAACTGTGGCAAGAACAGTTGTATATTTGCACTGCTTAAGTTCCTTTGGTTATTTCTTAGGTTTAAAACTCTATCAATAAATGATGGAAAGGTAACATCTTAAAAGGCAGAAATAGATCTATGTATGAACTGGGTTTGGTGGGTGTTGAGTGGGCAGGGGAGCATTGTTCCACCTTCAAAGGGAGCCATTAATTTCTACATGGTATTACTAGAGGGAGTTCTGTGTGTTCCGTGATTGGAACAGGGAACTGATGATTTATTTGGTCTATATATCAGGTTTTAGCCTAGTCATTCTGCTGGTAAAGATTAGTTCTCTCGCTCTGCCAAAATGAGACATAGTTCACCTGATTGCAATGCAATTCTGCTGCTTTGTCCACTGCAGTGCCCTCTGAGCAGCTTCCCATTATTGCAATCATTTTCAGGTTTTGCTCTAGGATGTGGTGAAAAGGTGCCACATCCGAGAGCATGACTTTTTCTAATCCCAACCCACACACTGATGTCAAAGTATTTTTGTTCCTTCTCGGGAGCATTATGTTCTTCAACCAGCAGTTGCCAGGAAAGCATGAGGATATTTTGCAATAATGTTTGAAATCTGCATTTTTATTTTTTAGTTGGTATTTCTAGTGTTTGTATTTTGAAGGTCAGGTGTGATGTCACATTCTCAGTCATTAGCTATCAATGTATTGCTGAGTGTGTAACTCTGCCAAGTCAATGCCTGCAGTGCCTTCCCAAAATCAACATGAGGATGACGAGGAGCTACTCGGCCTTTTTTGTGCATGTAAACGTGCATAGCCAGATGGTAAAAAGCTTCATCAGGGCAAGCACAGAGTCCACTCTAAAATATCCTACTAACCATTGCCACAGCAGGAGCTCACCCAAGGAACTGTGATAATAATGAGAAGAGTAAATAGAAGATTGTTCAGTGAATTTTAGTTATTTCATTATTTGTAAGTATTCCTCCTTACAGGAGCCTGCCTACCTGCCTGCCTTTCTTTTTTCTTTCTTCTCTTTTTTCTTTCCTTTCTTATTTTCTTAAGATCTTCATGACTCAAAAGACTATTTCATTGTTGGGGATTATTGGTCAAGGGACATCTGATGCTGTTTTCTACTCACAATTAAACAAATGCAAATGTAAAAGCTTCATCATTCAAGGAACATTTATCTCTACATAGGGTATTATGATGGACAAATAGGTTGAGATTTTTTTTTAAAAAAATAGAAAGTTGACTATTCTTTTGGCAAGCACTTATAAATTGCTTTCTATGTGCCAAGCAGTTATCACCTTGTTTAATCTTTGTAACAACCTATATGGACTCTTATTTTACAAGAAAATTGACACACAGAGAGGTTAAGTAACTTAGCCAAAGTTACAAAGCTGGTAAGGGATAGAACTCAGATACAGACTCACGCAGTTTGACATTAGACCCTGTGCTCTTAACCCCTGTGCCATGCTGTACTCCCTGGGATGAAATTTCAGTACAGTAGAAGAAGGAGTATATTAATATATGACCATACAGAGCACTATATGATAATGACATAAATGAGGAAAATGAAAAGGAGTTGTGAGGAAGGAGAGACTATTTCAGACAGGTGAATGGGTAGCATCCATACAGGCCTTGAGTGATGAGGTAGAAATTGATGGTAAATACTGACAGTAGATATCAGGAGTAAGAGTTTGCCTTCAGTTACAGGAAATGTCATGAGTAGGAGATACTGGGTCTAGAATGTAGGTTCAGAAAATAAGTAATTTAGTTTAGTTGGATAAAAGGATTGTGTATAGGAGTACAAGATAAGGTAGGCTGCAGCCACATTCTGCAGGCCATTTTGTAGACTGCTGGAATAAGGAGGATGGAGGTTTTTGAACAGTGAGGTGGTCAGGGTGCTTAACTTGGTGGGGTATGAGTTTGAAGAAAGGAATGTTAGGAGCAGGAAAATCAGGAAACTGTATTCATTTACTACTGCAACACACATGAATAATATAGCACTTCCCGTGTGTCCGGAATGCAGGCATTGCTTAGGTGTGTCCTTTGCTTAGGGTCTCACAAGCCTACAGTCAACGCACAGACTGGAGCTATAGTTTCATCTAAGGCTCAGCTGGAGAAGGATTCACTTTTGTTAGCAGAATTCAGTAATTTGTGGTTTTGTGCTGAGGACTTCAGTTTCTTGCTTGCTGTTGGACAGAGGCTGCCCTCAGTTCCTTCCACAAATCTCCGAGCATAGGCATCCTACAACATGGCGGCTTGCTTCTCCAAAACCAGCAAGGGAATGAGAGAATTCAGCTCAACAGCATTGGAATCTTACTTACTTAATCACATATGTCCTGTCACCTTTGCCATATTCTGTTGGTCAGAAGCAAATCCAAGGTCACTCCCACACTCCAGAAAAAGGAATTACACAAGGCATGAAAAGCAGAAAACAGGAATCATCAGGGTTACTCTAGAGTGTCTCTCCCTCAGAGGCAGAGGCAAGTGATGGGACACACACTTGGAGTCTAAATTAGGGTGGTGGTAATGCAAATGGAAAAGTCAGATTCAAGAAATTATGTCTAGGAAAGATGGTTCTTGTCTATACCATGTGAAATTCTTTGTGTACATTCTCTAACATAAGCATCAAAATATCCCTTTGAGGTAGGTGCCAGGAAAATATTTATTTCACAGATGATGACACAGCTTTGAGATATTAAGCACCCAGAGGCCACATATATCCTAGCTTTACCTGGGTGTCCCAGCCTAGATCTGAACCTAGGATGTCAATGCCAAAGCTCCTAGTCTTGGCCACTCGTCTTTACTTGGACTTAAAACTATAAAGGACCTAAGAGAAGTGCATAAGAGGAAAATGAAGATAACTGCAAAATTTTTAAACCATTCCAATTTAGGGAAAGGTGGTGTTAACTAAAATAGAAATGTCATGAGGGGCACTAGTAAAGTAATACTTACGCTATGCATATACCACACGCCAGGAACTATGCTAAGCATTGAGTGTGCAGATGCTCTATGCTTATCCAGATGGGAATATTTAATGTTCCCAACAGCCCATGATACAATCCTTTCCCCGATTTCACAGATCAGGAAAAGGACCATGCCAGTACCCACTAAGCTCAAGGTTCCACAAATGCACTGGTTGGTATTTTGTTCATGACTGTTATCTCTAATGTCTGACACATACAAAGTGCTCATTATATAAGCTTCTGAATGAATATAGCTAGTAAGTGGCAGAGTCACGATTTGAGCTCAGAGCAGCCCCATGCTGCCTCTGGAGAGGTTATTTCGTTGTAGTCATACTGCATTTGAGGCATGGCAGGATCTAGATGTTCATAGCAACTCTGCTATTTTAGGTACTTAGGTACCTAAATTCTCAGTGTAACTTGGAGGAAAGTTCAAGGCCAGAATAAACTATTGAGGAGCATCCACATGGAAATTATAAAGTCCTAAAATTAGATGGGATGATTATGAGAGGGTATAGGTCTCAAAATAGAACCTTAGAGGACACCTATATTTAGAGGTTGAGAAGAGGAAGAGGCAATGTAAAAAGCAATGAATACATATAGGTCAGAGAGCTAAAATGGAAATACAGATATAAAAGCAAAGAGGGAAGAGAAGGAGGGAGAGTTGTCAGCAATATTAAGCACCACAGAGTAATCAAAGAGCATCAAGATTAAGACAAGAAACCTGAATTTGTATTTTAGGAGAACTGATGACTTTTGTGTGAACATATCCAGGAAAAAAAACCATGTAAGACTTAGCCAGCATCTGGGAGGGTGGGAGAGTTGGGCTGTAAAGAAGGAGTGTGTAGTCAGGTAGAGCTCATGAGTATAAACTTCTGGTATTTCAGGAGAGCTAGTTGTAGTAATATGAGAGGAGTTGAACATTTGAGTAGGAGAGACCTTGTGTATTGTAGACAGAAGGGAAGGCTCAAGCAGGACGAAACTAAATAGGGCAGGAAAAGAAGAGATATTGATGGAATGTGACCCCAGAAGAGGCAGGAGAATGAGATGCAAGACCACTGATAAGAGGGGCAGTCCTCAGAAAGGGTGAAAGACATGTACCACTGGAGGGAGAAAGGAAGCCTACCTACAATGTTTTTTAAAAAACTTTTTCTTTTCTCAAATATTGAGAGAAAAATATAGAAAAGTAGAAGCTGATAGAGAAAAATTGATATTCAAAGTAATGACCCTCAATTCTTTTAAAAGAATTCCAATTGTTAAAAGATCTGTTCTTCAGATTCAAATGTATCAAGTCCTACAAAGCATCTCCAAATTCCTGGTTTTATTTTATTTTTCTCAACTGAAATTGATAAATCTTCCCAAAAAAGGAGGTAAGTTCATCTACATAGGAAACAGAAGGAAAGATTTCAGGACTACAAGATGGTAAGAAATATTTTAATTAATTGAGGCAATAGTTGACAAAAGTTTATGGAATGTCTGCTGTTAGATAAGCAGATAATTCAGTAGAGAAGACTCTAAAGGATAAAATAAGCATCATTAGGGAACCAACTGAGATAAATAGCATTAACTTTTAATAGAGCCCAACAGCATGGTTTCGTAACACTGCTCAGTTTCTGAGAAGTGGTTGTTGAAAGTTAATAATGCCACACCGGGTTGGGAATGCAAATGGTGAAAAATGGCAGACAAAAATAGAGGAAGAATGGATTCTAGAGGCCAGTGAAGACAGTATATACTTCATTTTATTGTGTTTGCCATCATTGCACTTCACAGACATTGCATTTTGTTTTACTAACTAAAGGTTTCTGGCAGCCCTGCATCAAGCCAGTCTATTGGCACCATATTTCCAACAGTATGTGCTCATTTAGTGCCTTTATGTCACATTATTTCAGGCTTTTTCATTATTATATCTGTTATGATGATCAGTGATCTTTAATGTTACTATTGTAATCGTTGTCGGGCATCACAAACTGCACCCGTATAAGACGTCAAAGTTAATTGTAAATGTTGTGTGTGTTCTGACCACTCCACCAACCAGCCATTTCCTTTTTTGTCTCCCTCTCCTGGAGCCTCTCTATTCCCTAAGAAACTACAATTAATAACTCTACGATGGCCTCTAAATGTTCAAGTGATAGGAATAGTAGCACGACTCTCACTTTAAATCAAAAGCTAGAAATAATTGAGATTAATGAGGAAGGCATATTGAAAGCTGACACAGGCTGAAAGCTAGGCCTCTTGCACCAAATAGCCAAATTGTGACTACAAAAGAAAATTCTTAAAGGATATTAAAAATGCTACTCCAGTGAACACACAAATGATAAGAAAGTGAAACAGGCTTTTTGCTGATATGAAGAAAGTTTGAGTGGTCTGGATAGATGATCAAACCAGCTACAACATTCCCTTAAGCACAAGTCTAATCCAGAATAAGTCTCTAATTCCATTTAATTTTATGAAGGCTGAGAGAGGGGAGGAAGCTGCAGAAGAAAAGTTTGAGGCTAGCAGAGGTTGGTTCATGAGGGTTAAGGAAAAAAGCTGTCTGTCTTCACTTCACACCTTGTTTGAAGTGAGGCAGCAAGTGTTGATGGAGAAGCTGCCTCAAGTTATCCACAACATCTACCTAAGATATCTAATAAAGGTAGTGTATTAGTCTGGTCTCACGCTGCTGTATATAACTGCCTAAGACTGGGTGGTTTATAAAGGAAAGAGGTTTAATTGACTCACAGTTCTGCAGGGCTGGGGAAGCCTGAGAAAACTTACAATCATGGAGGAAGGGGGAGCAAACATGTCCTCTTCACATGGTGGCAGGAAGGAGAAGTGCCAAGTAAAAAGGGGAAAAGCCCTTTATAAAACCATCATATCTCATGAGAACTCACTCACTGTCATGAGAACAGCATGAGGGTAACCACCCCCGATTCAATTACCTCCCACTGGGTTTCTCCCACAACATGGAGATTATGGAAACTACAATTCAACATGAGATTTGGGTGGAGACACAGCCAAGCCATATCAGGTGGCTATACCAAACAACAGATTTTTCAATGTAGATGAAACCGCCTTCTGTTGGAAGAAGACACCATCCAGCACTCTCATAGCTAGAGAGGAGAAGCCAATGCCTAGCTTCAAAGGACATGCTGGGTCTCTTGTTAGGAGATAATGCAGCTGGTGACTTTTAAGTTGAAGCCAATGCTCATTTGCTGCTCCAAAAATCCTAGAGCCCTTAAGAAGGGATAAATCTATTCAGCCTGTGCTCTATAAATGAAACAACAAAGCCTGGACGACAGCACTTATATTTACAGCATAGTTTGGTGAATATTTTAAGCCACTATGGAGACCTACTGCTCAGGAGAAAAAAAAAAAAGATTCCTTTCAAAATATTACTGCTGATTGACAAGGACACTGGTCACTCAAGGGCTCTGATGGAGATGTACAAGATGAATGTTGTTTTCATACCTGTTAACACAGCATCCATTCTGCAGCCCATGCATCAAGGAGTCACTTCAACTTTCAAGTCTTATTATTTAAAAAATGCATTTCATAGGCCATACCTGCTATAGATAGTGATTTCTCAGATGGATCTGGGCCAAGTAAAGTGAAAATGTTCTGGAAAGGATTCACTATTCTGGATGCCATTACAAACATTTGTGATTCATGGGAGGAGGTCAAAATACCAAATGAAGAGTTTGGAAGTTTGCAAGAAGTTGATTCCAACCTTCATGGATGACTTTAAAGGGCTGAAGACTTTAGTGGAGAAAGTAACTTCAGATATAGTGAAAAACAGCAAGAGAACGATTGTAGAAGTGGAGCCTGAAGATGTGACTGAATTGCTGCAATCTCATAATAAAACTTGAATGGATAAAGGAGGAACAAAGAAAGTAGTTTCTGAGATGGAATCTACTCCTGGTGAAAGTGCTATGAACATTGTTGAAATGATATCAAAGGATTTAGAGTATCACATGAACTTAGTTGACGAAGCAGTAGCACAGTTTGAGAGGATTGACTGCAATTTTGAAAGAAGTTATCTGGGTAAAATGCTATCAAACATCAATGCATGCTACAGAGAAATATTTAGTGAAGGGAAAAATCAGTCAATTTGACAAACTTCCTTGTCTTATTTTGAGAAATTGCCACAGCCACCCCAGCCTTCAGCAACTTCTGCCCTAATCAGTCAGCAGCCCTCAACATTGAGGCAAGACCCTCCACCACAAAGATGACTCATGAAAGGTGCAGATGATCGTTAGCATTTTTTAGCAATAAAATATTTTAAAATTAAGATTTGTACATTTTTAGACAATGTTATTGAACACTTCATAGACTACACTTTCATGGGAACATAGCTTTTATATGCAGTGGGAAACCAAAAAATTTGTGTGACCCACTTTATTGCAGTGGTCTGGAACTGACCTCAGAATATCTCCAAGTTATGCCTGTATTGGCATGGTGTAAGCTGAGTAGTGAGGTAAATGAATACTGAAAAGATAATCCAAAGGCAGTTCTGGGTGTAGCACAGATTATCAGAAATGAGGAGATAAACAAGGAAGGCTCTAAGTCTGAAGTAAAATAGTTCCAAATCAAGGAAACTATAAAGTGCTCTTTCTATAGTTCTGGAGATTAAATAAGGAATTATACGGAGCATAATACCAGTGCATTATACGGAGCACAGAAAACCACACACCACATGTTTTCACTTATAAGTGGGAGCTGAACAATGAGAACACATTGACACAGAGAAGGGAACAATGCACACTAGGGCCTGTGGGGGCTGGGAGGAGGGAGAGCATCAGGATAAATAGATAATGCATATGGGGCTTAATACCTAGGTGATGGGTTGATGGGTGCAGCAAACCACTGCCGCACACATTTACCTATGTAACAAACCTGCACATCCTGCGCATGTATCCTGGAACTTAAAATAATTTTTTAAAATGAGACCAATGAATTAAAAATAAATGAATGTGGCAGGGGATGAGAGGAGGTAGACTGAGCAGGCACCCAAATCCTCAAGACAGGTGGAATGTTATGATGAGTTCATAAATACTGTAACAATAAGGCTTGGATGATAAGGTTCAAAGATAGAGGTTGAAGGAGACAGGACAATACTCTAAATTGACAATAGCGGATAGGAATGTTTTTGAGTCTGGTAATATCTTCAGGTGCAATTAAGGTAAAGAATTGGAAGTTCAACTTCAGAATCGATCTAAACTGTAGGACACTTTGCTTTACTATGGATTAAGAAGGCAAGGTCATCAGGGAGTGACTGGTAGAGAAGTAAGAACACACAGCAGGAAGGGAGAGGGCTATTTGGAATCAGATAGAATCATTTGCTTCCCTCATCCACCCCATCACCCTTTACAGGTTACCCTTCTAATCCATAAAATAGTCTACAAAGTATTATCCCCATTTTATTAGATGAAAAGTATTTGGCTCTGAAACTTGAATCTTGTCCTGATTGCAAATTCCATGGTCTTTTCACTGCCACATACTGACTCTCAGTGGTACTGAAGTATTACTGCAGCTTCCAGGGACTAATTGGAAATCATGTCTAATTTATGTGAAATGGTTATAAAACAGTGTCTTTGTTTTGCTCTAGAATTATACTTAGCTCTAAAATTCCTGTGTGAGCTTGCATATCTAATACTGTATATTTAGTTCTTATTTTTTAAGAAAAACATTTTGGACTATTTTTCTTAAGACATTAAGGAATTTCCAAATATATATATATGATCATATTGAATTCTGCAACTGTAGTCTAAAACATTAATACTTACATTGCATTATTTTTCAGGTGTGAAAATGAAACCAAGTTCAAAACAGAAGACATATTTTGGGCTTACAATTTCTGCCCTACTCCATATTCCTGGACTGCACTTCTGGGCCTTATTTTATATCTTGTTTTCTTTGCACCTGGTAAACAAAGACTTTGTTATTACTGTTGCATTAATTGAATTGCCTCTTTTTGGAGTACATAAACTGTAATTTTTCAAATTTCTTACATGCTATTTTACTAAAATGTTTAATGTTTTATTTCTCAGGAATGGGACCAATGCCTTGGACTGTGAATTCTGAAATATATCCCCTTTGGGCAAGAAGTACAGGAAATGCATGTTCATCTGGAATAAACTGGATTTTCAATGTTCTGGTTTCACTAACATTTTTACACACAGCAGAATATCTTACATACTATGGTAAGATAATATTTTTTCCAACATAGTTTTGTTTTTATTTTATTACTCTATTTTTAGATATACTATAATATCATTTGTGAGTATCATTTGTGATTGAGACTATGTGGTTATATGTTGCTGTTATAAGTATCTCCATGTGGTTTTCTTGTCCTCCAAAGGCATTGGAAATGTGTCTGGAAAAGAAAAGAGGGATTCTCCTATCCTAAACAGCATTGCTTCTTGTCCTGCAGTGCTTAGGGCTGTCACCCAACCCCTCTCCCAACCCAGCTCTCTCCCCAGGTGGAAGTCTTTACACCATAGCTTTTAGTTTCACAGAAACCTAAAAAACAGAAAATGGTAAAAAGATATAGGCAGGGAGTCTAGGACCAATGAGATATCCTGTGACAGGCATAGCGTCAAGTCCAAGAGCAGAATCTGCATAGGGCTGAAAGTAGCTTCCCCAAATGCTTAACAGTATTCTGTGCTGTGGCCATGCCTTCCACTGTATCACCTGTGCTGCTCAGGCCAGTGCATGTGCATTTCATTGTCCTCTGAGACCAGCACTTACCACTTGCAAAAGTGTAAATGTGACAGACGTTTTCAAATGCAAATGTATGGAGGCCATAATTCAAAATGAAAAACAATAGTGCTTAGTGGTTGAGTCAGGAAAATACTTCGGGGAGCTACTTCGAATCCATTTGTACTAAAGTGAAAAGACTTTGCTTTTTAGAAAAAAGATTTCTGCATTGTTCACATGACTTTATAGGTTGCAGTAGGATTATTCATGATGAAGTGTGAGGTTTCATTCTAATCTCATAAGTCTCTGTGGTAGAGATGGAATGCCTGCTGCTTAGACCATTCTCCCAGAAGACCTTCTCTGATCTCCCTGCAATCTCACTTTATTCCGTGCTCTGGGCACTTATCATTCCTCTTCGCAAGAACAGGTTTGTCTGCCCCTAGCTCCCTCTACTAGACCATAAATCCCTGGAGGGCCAGGACTGTGCCTTGTTCATTGTCACATTCCCAGTTCCTCCCAAGGCATCCTGTTCACCTGGTAAGCACCAAAAAGTATTTGTCAAGTGAATAAATAAATGGATTAATTTTGTAGATGAATGATGAATATGATGAAACATTATAAAAATCTATTCCCATCTCTTCTGAACATGCTGAATTGGTATTTGATTTTAGTTCATAGTATTTATCTAATGCTTTTATTATCTTCATAAAACTTTTCTCTCTCCTAATCACTACTTAAGGCATTTGAAATATTTATTTTTTTGGAAAGGAAATGCACTGGCATTTTAAACTGGATATATATTTAGTATATTCAGCTGGATCCCATTTGGCAATTAAAAATTTTCCATAAATTCATAAACTCATCTTCATGACATAATAAATATGAGCACAATAAATATTTCCTCGTGTTTACTGATTCTAGAGAACACTTAAATATATGAAGACCTAAATATATGCTGGCATCCTGAGAAAGCATTTTTCATAGAAAGGCATAGACCAAATAATAAAAGTTTACATGATTATACTTTTGACAGCAAAGCTCCTCTTTCTTGAATTTATTCTGCCAGAAAACCATGAGAAAAGTGAGGCAACAGTAATGAAATTTAAATAGGGCATAAGCAGAATTCTTTCAAAAATAAACAACTAAAAGCATTTTGCCTTGCATTAAGCTTCTCTCACGTCAGAGCACTGGTCCATTTGGTCTACTACTCTCTAGTAGTAGAAAAATAGTTCGTTCAGGCTACTTTTTCCCCCTCTTTGTGTCTCATTGTAATCTACATGTTACTGGTTTATGTAAGTTATGCATTTAGATTCCTGATTTAATAAATATACATCCTAATCATGTGTTCCTCTGGAAATAGTTATATCTTCTTTGTTGCCTCCTTTTTTATTGTTTCATAAAATCTCAAAATTTGATTCCTTACTCAACCATATTGCTTACACAGGTCTGCCTTGTGCCCCCATTCAATAATGTTTATTACTAAAAAGTATCATTGCTATATCACCAATATGCCATTTTATATACGGCACATGTGGCTAAAGAGATCCCTTGGGGGGCATTATGTCAAAGCTTCTCTCTTGAGGTACTACTGAAATTCAGTCAAACATGGTCTTTGAGTCCTCAATTTGTGTAATTCAGTCAAATAGTTGTTTTAATCTAGAACTTAATGTAGGGCTGTAATAAGATTTAAATCCTTAGAATAAAGGTGAGGAATATCTACAGTGTTCAATAGTCCTGATGGACTCATTACAGACATTTTTTCTTTCCATTTTCATTCCAAGGGAGGAATAAATGAGAAACTGAGATATGTGACTGATTTGACCATGACATGGAACAGGTCACAGCCTCCCAGGTCTGCCCACACTCCTCCGTGACTTAGCCATAGGTCTAACCATTGGAACCCACACTGAGTAGGCAGTTTTGGCATTTGCATGCTTTGGATTCCTCAGATTTTATAAAATGGTCTTGTATTTTAATAGCAATTCCTTGATATTATTCAGCTTTGGGAATCCAGGTCACAAGAAAGAATCTGTAATCAACTTCAGGAATCTTCCTAACCCAACTAATGTTTTTAACTATAGGAATTTAGCACTGACAGATTTGATTTTTTACTTCTAATTATGCTACTGTTCCCAAATGGTGAAAGATAATGATAAAGATAAACTATACCATTATATTTAAAAGTCAAACTGGGTTTGCTGTTACAGATTTTGTAGTTTAGAAGCGTAGTTTAGTCTAAAATGTTTTACCATCTGTACTTATTTTTTCCTTATCTTCATCATAATTACCATCCAGTCTTTGTCCCTCCCTGCTAAAGATTCCATTTCTCTTCCTACTTCCACAGTCTTGCTTATCTGTACTCAGAACACAGGACTTCATCTCCTTTCATTTTTTTTGTCAAAATTCCCCCATTCTCCAAGAGTTAGCTTATCAGTATCACCCTTTTTGTAAAGACATCCCAATTAATTAGTCACACTAATCTCTTATTCTGTATCTTAATAGCAACTCTTCCTTTCCTGGTCATTTAGTAGAATTTAACAAAATCTGGCCATCACTTTTTTGAGCAACTGATATTCAGAATTCTAATGCACATGGTAACATACATTATTTCTCTTCTTTACAGTTGGGCAAAGCAGGAATTATTTTCCCCATTACACAGATCAGGTCTCTCTCTCAAGCATCTCTTAACTGTATCTCCTATACATGCTCCTGATTTTGGCTGTAAAATGTATAGAGTCATAAACTGCCAACACTTAAGTAGGAGCTGAGAAACCCCCTTATTTTACTTAGTGAGGTAACAGAGACCCAGAGAAGAGGTTAAATGACTATCCAGAAGTCACGTGGCCAACACTTAAACTCCCACTCCCAATCTGATATCCTTTCTCCAGCCAATTGTCACATTAATTTTTCATCTTACTTCCCCCATCTTATACACATGATGGTCTGGATTGAAAGCCTAAAATTAGACAGGGGCTCCATTTTACTTTGTTGTTTTCCACCATCAAAAGTACAAGTAGAGTTTTTTATATTCAAATTGGCAATTCAATTTTGTGTGTGTGTGTGTGTGTGTGTGTGTGTGTGTGTTTGGTAGAGACCGGTTTCACCATGTTGGCTAGGCTGCTGCGGATTCAATTATTTTAAAAGTCCATCTTGGAAATGTGTAGAGAATATAAACAAGTCATACACTCATATATCTCATCCATCTAGGCTTGCTATCATGACCCTTAGAAAATAAAACTAGCAATATTAATGTGTTTCTGGCTGTGCTGCATTGACATACATAATCTTACAGCAAAACAAAACTCTCTGACTTCATGGAGTTTACATTCTAGTGGAGGGAAACAAAAAACAAACTAGTAAACATCCTAGTATGTCAGATGATGACATGTGCTATGAAAAAAAAATGGACTGTTGAGGTCCAAGAGAAGGAACAAGGAGACCAGTTAGGTCTCCTAACTGGTTGCAATAGTGCAGATGAGAGAAGATGGCCCTTAGACCACATTTATCTATGGCAGTGGTGAGAAGTGGCCATCTTCGGGTTCTATTTTGAAGGTAGAACCAACGGGATCTCCTAACAGATTGGATGTTAGGCATGAGAGTAAGGTAGAAGTTAAGGATGACTCCCAGACTTTGGACATGAGAAACTGGAACGATGGAGTTGCCATGTATTCCACTGAGGCATTCATTCTGCAATGTCATCATTATACTTGGTTCTGGAAATTACAAGATGAGTAAGAAAGAAACTTCTTCTGACCTCAAAGTGCCTCTAGTGTAATAGACAAGGCAAGCATACGTGTGTATACATAATTATAATATTTCTTGGTTATTTTAGGGGTCTCCAACAACATGCTGTGATAGCACATGGAAGAGAGTAATTCCCTCTAGTCAGGGAAGGGAGGAAAGGCTTCAAAGCTAAACTTACATCTGAGCCTGGTCTATTATTCTTGAATTTCTGAACTTGAGTTTAGAAAGATACATTGCATCATATTCACAGAGTTGGAACAACAGGAGTAAACCAGGCTTGTAGTAATTTTTTGGTCCATTTCATACTGTGATTATGCATGACTGACCAGAAAAAAAAAAGTCAAAATCAAGTACTCTTTCCAACTTAAGCCTCTCCATATATATTCATATTCATGTATCTATTATTTTCTGTTGCAGGAGCTTTCTTCCTCTATGCTGGATTTGCTGCTGTGGGACTTCTTTTCATCTACGGCTGTCTTCCTGAGACCAAAGGCAAAAAATTAGAGGAAATTGAATCACTCTTTGACAACAGGCTATGTACATGTGGCACTTCAGATTCTGATGAAGGGAGATATATTGAATATATTCGGGTAAAGGGAAGTAACTATCATCTTTCTGACAATGATGCTTCTGATGTGGAATAATTTTCAGCTGCTCATATATTTATTTAAACAAACTGGGGGGAGAAGAACAGTAATCGGTGACCTCACTGCCCTGCTTCTAATCTAGTTCTTTCCATAGTCTAGTTTTGATTGACTTCATATTCTAGAATACTTGATTAGGAGGAAGATACAACCATGATGACTTTTTCCCCCCCCCACAAGGAACAATATTTTAAAAAATATTTACAGAGATTTTAATCTAATAATTCTTAAGCAAATGTGTGTAATGCCTTCCTGAAATAGTCTAAAATGAATATTGTACCCAGTGACTTCAGTGGTATCCTTTTTTCCTAAGACCATTTATAATTATTAGTGGCAATAGAGTCAGTGCTCATCTAGCCAAATTACATATGTATAATATATTTATAAAGGATTCTGGGAGATGGTCCAAGGGTGTTCTATGTCAAAAGATGGCCTGTTGGCCCTCAGTTTTCCTACAGAGAGTAGTGGTTTATCTCTGATCAGCTGTTAACAAACTAAATTCCATTTAAGCTTTCATCAGCAAATTCCAAAGTGCCTCCTACAAGGGCACAGCTGTCCCTGTCTCCTTTGGATTCCATATTTTTGTTTCTCTCCAATTCAGATATTGGGAGTTCTTCAGAGACTGACTCTGCATAGTATCTTTTGAACATTATGCAAATATAATCTGTCAGGAGTTATTTTCATACTTCTTTTTTTGCATCAGTGATAAGGCATACATTTGCGCAGATGAGTTAGGAAGTTTTGAGAAGTACCTTTTATGGTCAGAAAGTTAACAGATTAAAGGTTTTTATGGGTTCCAAATTGGTTAGTCACTTAGGTATGCAATTATAAATGCAAAATAGTGCCAGATCTTTAACTGTATATCAGGGTCAGTTTTTGTTCATGCCCAAATCACTACACCTTCCTTATTGGCCCTGGAGTCCTACTGTTTTGTGCCTTCATTTGTGTTACATACATAGCTGCAAGCAAACCATTTTTCCCCTTTCTTTTATTCAAACAATAATTTTTGAAACAAAAATGAGGAAGGAAATCAGTGGCAGAAATAATCCTGCTGTTATTGGTGTTTGTTTAATTAAAAAAAGGGACTTTTTTCTTAACTTTTTATTAACTCTTCCTAAGGGAACTGTTACATATTATTATATAATTCTACTTGTCTTTTTTTACTTAAAGAGCATAAACTCGTTTTTATTTTGCACACTTTTCTCATTTCCCTGAGAATTTACCAGAAAAAAACAAAGATACATAGATTTTTCTCTGTGTTTTTCTTATTCTTGGGTTAGTTTTTTTTTCCTTCTTGTCTAAAAATTGAGATTTCCTATTGGAACAGATAATTGTTCTAATATAGCATGTCTATAAGAAACGCAGACTTAACTATATTTCTACAATGTCTTTCCAAAGTGTTCATTGGTTTTTATGGTAATTCATCACTGAACTCTTAATTTTTGCTTTTCTATTAAGAACTATATAGTATGTACAAAATTACTTGTTCACAAAATTAGTTGCTAGTTCCAGGAAAAATATGAATGAATCTTCTGTGGCCAGTTAGGAATACATCAGTTTGATGCATTTTTAATGGCTCTAAACATCTAATAAGGTACTGTATTTGGAGAGAAAAGGTGGCTATCTCCATATTCAAAGTATTTCTGCCAGTCTTCAAGGTATTTTGTTCTTTTAACGTCTGGCTTCTTCCTATCACAGTTATCAAGCTGAGAATACAGCTGAGGAAGTTCATTCTCTAAGTCACCAGAGGTATAATATTTAAACAGTTACTTTAGTGCCCTAAAAATCCATTAACCAAAAACAAAAAAGTTTTCTCCCTTTGGTCATTTCATATAATAAAAAAATTTAATATTTTAGAGAGGTTTTTTCCTTGAATTAGGTGCTTTAACAATTGATTTCCAAGGGAATATTAGTATTGATTTTTTCCTCAGAAAAGCAGATATTATTTAATAGGGAAAAGTATTACTCTATTGATATTTCTTATCTCATAAGAAATTTCTTACCTAATATTTTGCACAGGTAAATTGAAGTGAAAAATGAGCTACTATGTGGTACAATCAAAATATAATAAGGAGAAAAAATAGACCAATAAAGTGCTCTCTAAAAATTTAGTTTTTGGACTTATCAAAATAATTGCCTCAATTATTCTCTTTATTGTATACATAGCCTTAACTATATACTTACAAACTCAGCTGGGCTGATGCACAGTAACTTTATTAAAGGAGAAACTGGACTCTTGTTACTTCCTAAAGCAGAACATGGCCTGTTCTCCCTAAGAAAACAATGTTTTCAACTTTATAACCATAAATGCACATAATAACAGGGAAAATTAGCCACAGTTCTCCTCCCCTACTCCCCTGAGCCCCTACTTTAAAGGACTATTTGTTATTTATATAGTGTTAAAGATAATATTCCATATCTTTGAAGTATAAGACAGAGAGGCACAGTATAAGATTTATAACTTTTTAGAAACAAATAATTACTTGAAAAGGAACCTTATACAATTAGGGTATTATTTTTAGATTTGGTGAACATTTATATTATATTAAAAATTAAATGTTTAAATTTTGCAGGTTTTTTTATATTAGGCACCTTTTAAGTTCTCAGCATATTTGGCTACCACTATCAACTTGGAAACATTCCATTTGAAGTATCATCAAATATATATTTTGTAGGACAATTTATATATGATGTGATTTGACCTACCATATTAAAACAGACACAGATTACATATCATGCTTTCAACCAAAATTAGAGATTTCCTTCAAAACATGCTGCAGATTTGATAGCGGTATATTATATTTTAGGAAAATGCAATGAAGAAGGTCTGAATCCCTATTGAGGCTTAGCTGGATGGCTGATCTGCATTAGACTTAAGAGGATATATCATTTCGTCTGCATATAAACACGTATGGCTGAATATGTCAAAAGGGTTTGCCGTTAATAATTTTCTTCAATGTAAACATTCCTAATAATTTTGATTGTTGCTCCTTAGTCAATCATTTCCCAAAACATAATTATTTTTAATATATATATAAGATTTAAATAGTAAATAATAAAAGGTAATGTGTACTTTTTAAGTTTTGTTCCCAGCCATATGCAGTAATTCCCTGATAGAAAATGCTATGAGAATACCGAGTGTTTTTTCATAATTTAATTTTAGCACTGAACCTGATTTTAGTACATGATAGTCTAAATATTAAGTTATTCACTCTAAAAGGGGAAATCAGTAAAAGCAAGGAATTTATGACATTTTTACTGTAATTTCAGTATCTGTAATACAGGGGAAGAATGATCAGGAAAAATATAAGCTGGCAACTTACCCTTTTGCTTTTCAACAGCAAAATAATATTGAAAATATAATAAGTCACAGATCCAGAAGTTGGTGGAAATGGGAGAATGTTTTAGAAAACACTATCCATATGTTTATCTAAGAAA
The DNA here is from genome assembly GCF_000951045.1 of Mandrillus leucophaeus. NCBI lineage: Eukaryota > Metazoa > Chordata > Mammalia > Primates > Cercopithecidae > Mandrillus > Mandrillus leucophaeus. The sequence continues at coordinate 55,945 of NW_012101636.1, read as the reverse complement.
ATCTCAGAATTTAGTGACACTAATACGTAGTTCATAAATACTGTAACACAGTAGAGAGAGTTGGAATGTTATTTTGGTTTTATTTCATCAGCACAATTATTAAAAACAACAAAATTAATGAGATATTTTGTTATAATCAGATTTTTTTTACCATACTGCAAGTTATAAAATGTCAACTTAATACTAAGTACCTAACAACTGACTTTTATTCATTTGTTGTGACAAGTTTTTAATTACCAAATTAAGACCTTTTCAGTGTCTACAAGTAAAAGAAATAGATGATTATATCAGACCAGGAGCAGAGAATGTATAATATGTGCTTTTTAGCAAAATGTATTAAATTGTGGTTAAAATTTACAGCTCATATGTAGCTGCTGCCAATAAGAAGGTTCAGAGTTGTTCTCTGGATTAATTTTTACATCCTGTTTTCTGTCACTTTTACCAGTCTTCTTAGCCTCATGTACAATAATGTTAAGCCAATTTGATGAAATGGTTCAGGCTGTAGCAGTCTATAAACTGTTGGTACATTCAGCTCTTCTAGGTGAGCAATACTGCTACTATTTTTCTAGAAATAGCAATCATTTAAAAATGCCAAATAGCTAACTGCTACCAACTCTTTCTTGTATCTTGTCTCTTTAGAGAAGGAAATTTTTGTGTGCCAATAATCATCAAAGAGGTGTTTTATAAGGGTGTTGATGTTCAGAAGTTTTATCCCTATAATTTGCTCGTGAGCTAAAACAATATAATTTATTAAATCTTTACTTTATATGTAAAAATATAGTCTGTTGTACTTGAGTAATTTGGTCTATGGAATTTTAAATACCTTCATTTAGCAGTAATATTCACATTTTTATTTTAGACAGTTAAGTTCATGTGTTTGATTTTGTCATGTCAGTAAAAATGAGAAAAAGAAGTAGATCGTGCAGCTAATGAGTAACCAACATTTTGTAAAGTTTTAAAGTTTTAGCAAACCTAACATTATTCCATCTCATTTAAAGGTTAAAAAAGAAGAGACAACTCTAGCCAAAGTAGAAATTTATATTCTACATGTCCAAACTGTTTCCTAGCAACTTTTGGACTATATATCACTTGATGTTAAAGTATCTTTTATTTGTAATAAATGTTCAAATTTCTATTTAGAAGTTCTAATGTATACCTAGATTAATCACAGTTTTATGCTTTTAAAATATATGTATTTCAAACTGTATATTTTAATTTCTGAGTGCATGTTATATAGTATTTAATACTTCAGATGTCTTGGCAAATTCAATATAAATATTTATTCTCACAAGCGATAGATGGGATATCTCTTAAAAGTTATGACTGTGTACCATTTCCTTCAAAGTCATCCTAGCCTATGCTATATCAAGAGTATTGTATATTTTATGGAGATTTAGTGATAATACATGTAAATGTTTTTTAAGTTATTTTATTGAAGTTCAATCTTTACATAAAATTAAAATCTTTTTTTAAAAAAAGTGTCAGTGTCAGAACTGTAAATGAAAATAATCAAATAAAAGTTAAAATGATTCATTACTCATTAATTTACCTTGCACTTATTTATTTTTTCTAGTTATCTTCCTTGGATCTAGGTTAGATAGTTAAAGCATCTAGAAAGACAATCTACCTCTATATATTAATGCAGTCCTAGTCATTTTAATGATATTTCATTTCTTTTGATTATGGATAAGGTCAATCACCTTTAAAAAAATGTAATACCTAAAAATTGGTCTAAAGAATTATTCTAAATACTGAATGTAAAACTGTGAAATGCAGTGCTTAGGAACCCCTGAAGTAATAATTCTAGTTATTGTCAGAACCAGATGTTGACATGAACCATTAAGTTGAGTTGTCAAAATTTATCTTTGGTTGTTTTTCTGTAAGTGAAAATGAAAAATCGTGCTGGAAGTCCAGCTGACATTTCCTTTTGGGACTCTGTTGCTCTCCCTTGCCATTCTGCCTCAATGATAGCTATAATTAGCAAATATACACTTGTTTGATATTGGCAGTCGCTAGACAACATGTCCATAGTTAGTTGTGTGTCTTCCTGAGCCTGACTTAGAAATAGCCCGAGGAGATCTTCTGAAGACTCTAGACCTACTGTCATTCAAAGGCTTACAGTTGAGTTACATCTAACCAAGGTTCTTAATGTCAGCAGGTAAGGCAAAAATCCAAGTCAAATGACCCTTGAAAATCCCACAAATTATATATAAATTGTCCACTCACCTGAATAATGGACACCTGAATAGTGCAGAATATGTCAGTAACAGAGGGCAGAAAAAATCCTCATTTAATTGTCCAATTCTGTGGAATAAACATTGTCATCCTTTTCCAGGAACTAAAACTTGTTCAAAACATTTTTGTCATTTGCCCAAGATGACACTAGAAAGTCATACAAAACTCTTCTTTGCAGTGACTACACCAAAAATCTTCCCCTCTGTGTCCTCCTTTGGAACAGTTTTTCAAACCTAGGCAGATAGATTAAAAACAGAAAGAAATTGTGGAATCCTTGCATTATAACTTAAAAGAGTGCATATGGGGCCGGGCGCGGTGGCTCAAGCCTGTAATCCCAGCACTTTGGGAGGCCGAGACGGGCCAATCACGAGGTCAGGAGATCGAGACCATCCTGGCTAACACGGTGAAACCCCATCTCTACTAAAAAAAAATACAAAAAAACTAGCCGGGCGAGATGGTGGGCACCTGTACTCCCAGCTACTCGGGAGGGTGAGGCAGGAGAATGGCGTAAACCCGGGAGGTGGAGCTTGCAGTGAGCTGAGATCCGGCCACTGCACTCCAGCCTGGGCAACAGAGTGAGACTCCGTCTCAAAAAAAAAAAAAAAAAAAAAGAGTGCATATGGCTTACAGGAACAAATCCTGAAAAATCTTCAGAGACTTTTTCAAATGTGAGGTGATATAATGCATTGTCTAAGAGATCAGACTGAATTCAAATCATCTAGATTTGAATCCCAGCTTTTCAACTTACTGCCTAGTAACCTAAATCACTGAATCACTCTTTGCCTCACTTCCATTGTCTATAAGATGAGATGCTATTACCGTCTACTTCACACGTGTGCTGTGAGGGTTATCAGTGAATCATGTAAAGCAAGTACAGCAGTAGCATATAGTAAGGGCTAGATAACTGTTAGCTTTTGTTTTAATCATCCGTATCCTATCCTTGATGCTATTAACGTCACAATGTTCAAAGCACAGGCAATTTGCATATAAAATCCTTTCCTGAGAACAACTACTAGGAACAGGAACACATTGGCTTCTTTGACATATATCCTCCCAGCTCAGCTGACCAGAATGATTTGAGCGGATCTGGCTGACTAGCCTGATGTCCTTCTTCCTTTCTCCATCTCTTTTCCATATGTGTCCTCCTGAATGGCAGTTGATGAAAAGAACCACCTTCCTATATTCTCCAGATTAACAGGATTTAATACACAATTTCTGTGATCTCGCAGTCAAGAAATAAAAATAACTTTAGAAAATCAGTAATCTCTCATTTAAAGTCTTTTCAGTGTTTTAAAAAAGTAATTTTTGAACCTGATTCAAACAAAAACAGTGACATTAACCCTTTACTAATTGGCTGTATTGAAATTAAGCTCATCTTACTATAGATGCTTTGAATGCAGTATAAAACATTGAGGCTACTTCTTTCAACCTTTAATGTTTTGTGTACTTTTCCACTCACCTCCAAAATCTAGTTTCAGATCATCAGCATGCAGTGTGGTCTTTTACACAAAAGAAAATGTTGTTATGCTTTACTTTTAGCAAATAGATGCTAAACTCACAAAGCATACATTAGAGCAGCAGTTCTCCAAGAATGGCCCTCAGACTAGTAGCCTTGGTATCACCTGAGTGTGCTACAAATGCAAATCTGCAGGCCTCGCTGACAAGCTGAATCCAATTCTCTGAGGATACAGTTCAGGAAACCATTTTCAACAACTCTGCAGGTGACTTTTCAGCACACAATAGTTTAGAAACCACTGCATAGAAGTTTGGATTCATGACTTTAAAAAGGAATCTGACATGTTCTTTTAAATGGTGAGCTCGTCTAGTGAATAATAAAATGATTGACTGGATTTACATGCAAGTTGCTCAGGGATTTGTAAAACTGTCTTATTTCCACCTCAGGGACCTTGCACAGGATGTTGCCTCTGCCTGGCATGCTTGTTGCCCTATTCTTTGTGTATCCAGTTCTTGTCATTTTCAGCTCAAAATCCTGTCTTCTCAGAGCCTGCCTTGACTCTCTGTAATGCAATTATGCCTTTCACCTGAATACATTACCAAGTCACTCTTTCATTTTCTTTAGAGTATCATTATTTGAAGATTATTACTTTTCTTATTTCTTGCCTGTTTCTCCCACTAGAACAGCAGTCCTCAAACTTTTTGGCACAAGGGACCAGTTTCATGGAAGACAATTTTTTCCACAGACCTGGGAGGTTGGGGATTGATGGGAGAATGGTGTTGGGATGAAACTGTTCCACCTCGGATCACCAGGCATTCGATTCTCATAAGGACTGCACAACCTAGATCCCTTGCATGCACGGTTCACGATAGGGTTTGTGCTCCCATAAGAGTCCACTGATCTGACAAGAGGCAGAACTCAGCTGGTAATGCTCACTTGCCCATTGCTCGCCTCCTGCTGTGTGGCTCGGTTCCTAACAGGCCACAAACCAGTACCAGTCCATGGCCTGAGCACTGAGGATTCCACACTAAAAGATACACTGCATGAAAGCATGGAACTTATTCACTACTGCCTCCCTAGCACCTCATACAGTGCCTGGCATACAGTATGTGCTCAATAAATTTTTAAAAATGAATAGGTGCATGCATCTCAAGCATTCCTGCAGCCAGCAAAGGAACATTGGAAGGTTTTTCCCAGGCTGGAAAAGAGAAGATTAAGACAGCAACATGGCACCATGTTTCCATTAACAATAGCAAAAAAGCTTTATAGTGAAGCTCTGCATAGCATAGCTGCTTTAATCAAACAGCAAATCTGTACAGGATATGAATACATGTGTATTCACATAAACACATTTGGATGATACATTTAGATAGCTTCTTATTCTTGTTAAGTGGGAAAAATCTAATAATAAACCATTAAATATTAAGATAACAAAGTTGGGTGGAATTTGCATTTTATAATTATTCTATTTATACATTTTCTTTAAAGAATAACACATTCATTATGTGCTAGATACTTAATATACATGATTTCATTCTATCCTCACAAAAATCCTATATCCAAAACACTATTATAGTACAAAATAATTGAGTCAGGAAGCAGTCACTTACATTGAGTAGCTCAGCTTTACAAATCTGAATTAAGACCAAGCTTAGTCGGTGCCAAAGTCATTTTTAACCAGTACCTTTTATTGTTTAGTTTTTACAATGTGCTTTATAATGGAAAATTTTAGTAACTGCCTTGACCTGAAAATTGTGGTACTGTTTTCTTCCTGCAGGGTCACTGGTTATGTATTTAGGAACTAAAGCCTAACCACTGACATACTGACAACTGGATAAAAACTAACAGTATAATTTGGAGGCAAATGTCTAAGAATCAGGATTTAGTTAGGACTTTGTTTTTGGAATGTTTTGAAATATTTTTGGAACATTTACAATTATGAATTAACCCAGAGTCCTAATAAACTTCCTTGCTCTGAAAACTACTCTGTCTGAAATTAATATAGCTAGTTCAGCTTAGTTTTGATTAGTGTTAGCATGGTATATGCTAACCATCTTTTTACTTTTAATCTATGTGCCTTTATATTGAAAGTGAGCTTCTTGAAAACAACATATAGTTGAGTCTTGTTGATTGATCCATTCGGACAGTGTCTTTTACTTGGTGTATTTAGACCATCAACTTTTGAAGTGATGTCTGTCTACCATGTCTATTACCATTTTCTATTTGTTTCCCCCGTACTTTGTTCCAATTTGTCTTCCACACTTTTTCTGCCATTTTTGGTTTTAACTGAGCATTTTATGTTATTCCATTTTTGCTCCTAGTGTATCAGTTATATTTCTTTATTCACTATTTTTAGTGGTTGCCCTGGAGTTTGCAATGTACTACTAATCCAATTCCACTTTCAGAAAACACTATACCCCTTTGTGGGTAATGCAAGTGCCTTACACTATTCCTAATTCCTCCCTTCCATCCCTTATACCACTGCTGTCATTCATTGCACTTGTACATAAGCTATAATAATTGGATACATGGTGGCTGTTGTTATTTTAAACTGTTATTTGTTAGATCAATTAAGAATAAGAAAAATTTATCTTCACTTATTCCATTTCTGATTTTCCATTTTTTGTGCAGATCTGAATTTCTGACCCATATCAACTGCCTTCTCTGGGAAGAACTTCTTTTAATAATTTCTTGCAAGTCAGGTGTACTGACAACAAACTCCCTCAATTTTTGTCTGAAAAAGTCCTTTATTTCACATTTACTTTTGAAGAATAATTTCTCAGGATACAGACCTTTAGATTGGTGGATTTTCTTTTTTAAGTATTTCACCCCACTCTTTTCATGCTTGCATGGTTTCTGAGGGGAAGTCAAATGTAATTCTTTATTCCTTTATACATGCTTTTTTTTTTTCCTTTGGATCTTTCGATATTTTTTGTGTGTGATTTTTCTGTAGTTTGATTATGATACGCCTAGGTATCAATTTTGAGGGGTTTATTTTGTTTTGGCATTTATCCAGCTTCCTATATCTGTGGGTTTTTGTTTGATATTAATTTAGGGAAATTCTCAGCCATTATTACTTCAACTATTTCTTCTCTTCCTTTCTGTCTTTCTTCTCTTCTGATGCTCCCATTACGTGTATGTTGTACCTTTTGTAGTTGCCCCACAGTTCTTGGAGACTATGTTCCTTTTTATTTTTTATTGTTTTGATCCTTTTGCTTTTTTTAGTTTTGGAAGTTTCTATTGACATACCCTCAAGCTCAGAGATTCTTTCTTGAGCTGCATCCAGTCTATTAATGAGCCCATTGTCAAAGGCATTCTTCATTTCTGTTAGTGTTGTCTCCAGCACTTCTGATTCTTAAAATTTTCATCTCTCTGCTTACCTCACCCATGTGTTCTTTTGTGTTGTCTACTTTTTCAGTTAGAGCCTTTCTAGTGTTTTAAATTCCTAGTCTTATAATTCCGACATTCCTGCTATATATGAGTCTGGTACGTGACTGCATTGTCTTTTCAAATCGTGTTTTTTGCCTTTTAGTATACCTTGTAATTTTTTGTTGAAAGCTAGGCATACTGTACTGGGCTAAAGGAACTCTGAAAAGTAAACGTTTGGTGACATGGTGGTAAGGTATGAGGGGAGGGGAAGCATTCTACAGTTCTGTGATTAGGTTTATCTTTTAGTGAGCCAGTGCCCTTGGGCTGTGAACTTCACAAGTGCTTCTAAGTTTTTTCTCCCTCTAGGTGGGAAAGGACAGCTAGGTAGGCTGGAGTTGGGTATTCCCTTCCCCCAAGTCAGTTAGGCTCTGATTAAACCCTAATAAGTTAGGCTGTGATAAAACAATTTCTCTTGAGGACAGGTCTTGTTAAAAGGAACAGAATGCTCTGGCATATTTCAAAATGGTTAATTGTCTCTTCCCCGCTACCAGAGGCACAAGGGGATTTTTCTCCCTTCGTCACTCTATAAACCAGGTTTATAGAACATGTGAAAGTAAAACTTTAAAAAGTGCGTCAGTGAAGGTGGGGGGGTCCATGGAGTTTTTAGCTCAGACTTATTCATACTGAGCTTCCAGCAGTTTGCCTGTTACAGTTTAGGTTTTCCTATCCAGGCACTGGTTCCCATGGAGGTTTCTGCTTATGGGTTTCTGCTCTGGTAAACAGTGATTCTCTCTATCCATCTATCTGTTTCTCCAGTTTGGGGGACAGCAATTTTCCTGTCACCTTGCTTTTTGCATAGAAGAGTTACTGATTTTCAGTTTGTGAGGACAGAGTGACTTCTAAGCTCCTTACCTGTCAGACAGAAACTGAATAAGCTTCTACAACTCTGTAAAATACAATATGAAAAATTCCAGCTGAGGTAAACACAACACCTTTTTACATGATTTAAGAAGCCCTTTCCTACCAGGAGAAACTACTGGGCAAATGACTAGAAGACACTGAAGACTTCTCTGAGGTCTTCACGGGCAGAGAAGTCCTCTACCCAAGAACTCCAAGACAGCTCACCTTGACACCTGATCAAGAAAAGCTGTCACCAAGACAGCTGCATTTTTAGAAACAAAAAAAAAATTAAAAATTACCTTTATTTCTGAAGTTTAATCAGAAATCTTAACTAATGTGAACGTGCCAAGAGTGCAGTCTTCAAATTGTGAGATGTTTGAGTTCATTTATCAACAATAAATATAACAAAGGTATATCTGGCAATTACATGATCTCTTCCTCCCTTGAAAAAAAAAAGGATTTTTAACTGTGGAAAGGAACCTGACAGAGTGACCTTTTTAAAAAAGCCATCCTGCTTAGCACAAATAGAAAACGTACATAGTCACTGTACTGACTGCTACCTGTAAACTAGAAATACAATCCTAATCCCCTACTGACTGAGTGGACCCCCTATTAACCAAGGGAACCCCAGAGAAACCTTAAAAACTGAGTTAGCAGCCATGACAGTAAGGGATGTTGGACATACCTCATTATACACCCCATCCCACCATTTTGGAATTTAGTCACAACTGACCAGGATTAATGTTAAGATAGAGATCATAGACTGCCAAAACAGACTTTGTGGCAATAAGATACCAAATTACAAACAAGACCTAAGCCATGCAAGGCAAGGGTTAAGTCACGTCAGGCCATCAGTCTTGCTGAACAGGTCCTTTTGACCCAGTATATTGTGGCTGACTCTGGCATCCTTACTGTAAAAATTTCTTTCTGCTGACCTCAAGTATTAAACAGAGCCTTACTCCTTTAACCTATTACAAATTAAAGAATCTGAAAACCCACCTATAACCTATAAGCCCCATTTAAGGCTTATCTTAAAGATATCTCACCTTTTAAGGCCAAACCAATGCAGACCTTCCATGTATTGATTCATGTCTTTACCTGTAACTCCTGCCTCCCTAAAATGTGTAAAACCAAACTGTGGGACCATTACTCAAGACTTCTTGGGTTTTTATTTTTCCCAGGCCACAGTCACTCATATTGACTCAAAATAAGCCTCTTTAAAATATTTTGCAAAGTTTGGTTTATCCATTAACATCTCTCTACACTTCTTCATATCTGAAGCCCTGTGAAATGAACTGCATGATAAAGTTCCTCTATCCTCAGTAATACCCTCCTCAGGGAAATGGAGACATAACATTCTTATCATTTTCTCCAACAAGATGATGCTCAGGTTGGTTGAAGTCTACCTATATGCTTGTCCATCCCCAGGATTAAGGTAGGCTCTATGTAAATTATTTTTTTAAAGGAGAGGAACTGATCCATGTCCAGTTTGAATAACATAATAATACAGATGGAAATTTAATGAACATTCTGAAGGCATACAAAATTGTTTCAGGTAGAGATATGGACATTTTAAGAAAACCTGAAATTCTCTCTTCTACCTGTGTTGTCTCTAAATTAAGGACATGTTTAAGAATATGTAAGGAAGCCCAGTAATCCCAGCTACTCGGGAGGCTGAGATAAGAGAATCACTTGAACCTGGGAGGCGGAGGTTACAGTGAGCCAAGATTGCACTACTGCACTCCAGCCTAGGCGACAGTGTGGGACTCCATTTCAAAAAAAATAATAATAATAATATGTAAAAAAGCATGAAATAATTATGCATATTACATTAAGCTTGCAAATATGGTTTATTCAGACAAATCAGGTTTCCTTTTACAAAGGAATCAAAATCAGTCTTTTGTTACAAAAAGAATCATTAAACAGCTGTGTTTTCACATTACCTCTTAATTCTGGGAAGCAAGAAAAAAGTTACGAAGATTAAAAATAATCTTCTAAAAACACAAGGGAAATTACATTTTCTGAATATAGTTGTTTGGACTCCAAGTCTCCCATTCTTTCTTCCTCATTATATTCCTTAACTATAGCACAGCATAGGGTCTCACTGATTCTCTGTGGCCCATTTATATTTTTCATCACAAATTATCCTTGCAAGCGATCCCAAGATGCAACTGAATAAAACCATAATGTATCACTTATACCTTGTAAAGTGCTGCCCAGAAAATAAAACAAAAAACACTAAAAATTTACAGCACACTGTTTTCGTGAAAATAAATACCTATTTCCTATTAATCTGATATAACATTTTGGAAAGAAACATAGCCTATGCATGAATTAAATCCTAACTCCACATTTGTCGTAAGAATTCACCATAGGAAAGAAGATTGGCTTGCTAAAAAAAAATTCCGAGAAAATACATATGCCATATAAATGGTCTTAAGAGCTTGGTAATTAAATTTTTTCCTACATGCGGTTCCACCTATTTACTGTGCTACTGCCCCCAACTCTAAAGCATTAGGAAGATTTTGATTAAGTGGCATATCAGCTAGTTATTGCTGTGTAATAAACCATCTAAAATGTAGGGGTATAAATCAACAAATCTGTCTTTATCCATAATTTGGTGGTTTGGCAATTTCAAATGGTCCCATGTGGGTTGCTCTTGCCGTAACTCCTAGTATCACTAATGCATGACATCAGCTGCTACGTTGGCTGTGTGGCAGCTATCTAAGAAGGACTCAGTTGGGATGGCACATTTCTCTTCTATACAATCTCTTATCATGAATAAGCTTGCCCAAGCTTATTCGTGGAAGCTGAGGAGGATTCTAAGAAAGAGAGCAGAAGCTTGCAAGCTTGAGGCCAAGGCTGAGAACTGGCACAACATCACATCTGCTACATTTTATGGGCAAAATCAAGTCACAATGCCTACCCAAATTCCAGAGGTAGAGAAACAGATGGCATCTCTTCATGGAGGAAAAATACATCATATTTTACAAGATGTGAATATACACAGGGGTAGAGGATTATGACCATTTTGGAAATCTACAGTATTGCATTTGGTTTTTGTGCCTCTTTTGTAATTAATTTAAAAAATGAAGGCTCTGAGCATTTATTTCATATAGTGACTTATAATATTTGGATGTATAACTTCAAGAAAGTCTTCCTTGAGCATCCCAGCCAAAAGTGACATATTTTAACTCAATATGAATAAATAATTCAAGCATACTATTCTGCTGTATTTTCTTGATTTGGGAGCTCCTATTAGATCATGAGTTTTGAAGGCTAGGGATCAGTCTTACCTTTTCTTCTAATGTGTGATCATTGCTTTCACAATGCCTGCACTCAGTAGGTATTCAATCAATATTGTTTACTGACTAAATGACTGAATGAATAAAGGAATGAATCCTCTATTAAATTACAAACTCATTGAGAAAAGGGCTGTCTCAACTAATTTGTATCTCCAAGAGCCTCTAGGTATTTCTTTGCACATGGTAGGCCCTCTACAAATAATTGTTAAGTACATTTTTATGGGAAGAGTAAAAGTTGTAGTTGTAAACAGAATTGCGACTCTGCAACTCAATTCAATACCACGATCTTATCAGCTATTTTACTTGGAAATTTTTTATAATAAAATATTTTTATTTCATATTATAAAAAATGATTGAATCAGAAATATATCCACTTGATTTTCTCATCTCCCGTTTTTCAAGCTTACTCAGTATACAGCAATGACATTTGAAAATACACAGTAAATCTGGTTGTAAAATTCAGAAATGACTCCTAGATTAAGATATACACTGAAATATTTTACCTTCATACATATTAAACAAATTTTGGATGCTCTCACAATTACTAAGGTCACTTTCTATAAAGTCAGATGAAGTTATTTCCAAGTAAAAGCAGCCCAAGGAAATAATAACCAGTGAATCTCATCTCATCTAAAATTAAGTAGTTTCCCATTATCAATTATTAAAGACAAATGAGAATTGACTATCAAACATAATAAGGAGTCAGTACAATTAGGTTATGATAGGAAAAAGATATTTTTGTACTCATTGCACTTTGATTTTTCAAATGTTTCTATTAGACTCCACCTTCTGTGGAAGGAGTATCAAAGAAATTGCAAACGTAACCTTTGATCACAAATTTTTATATGCCTTTCATATGCAAAATATACTCCACTTACTTAGGCAAATGGGTGTGGATGAGTCTCCTTAGATGCCCTTTATCAAATACAGCTCTCTTGGTTTACCTTGTTAATTTCTCTCAGTTTTTATGCATTCACTTTGTCTAATTCATAAATGACATATGAATAAAAATTCTTAAAAGACAGAAGGGTGACAAATATTGTACACATACATGTTCAGTGACACAAAAAGTTGAGGAACAAATGGCCAAGAGCAGGCAACAGAGTTAATTAACTCTCATGCCAACATGCAACAGGAAAACAGACTCCATATGAGCAAGTGATTTCAGCTTAACAGAGCAAAAGCATTTAACTGGTATATCTGCAATATTTAAAATGTCCAATTTTAAGAGTGTGAAATCTAACATTAGAAAAGAATCTCCATAGGTCTTTTCATTCATTCTTACAAATCTTAATTTTTTTCAAGCATGAAACATTTCAGTGGCTCCAGCGAATGTTAGATTTCATAACTTTTCCATCTAGACAGGATATTCTCTGTGTTACGGAAATAGGTCTTCTTAGTTCAGAATTTTATGTGCATACTTAATGACATTTTGGTAGATTCTTTCCATGGACACTCAAATGTGAACCACAGGATGAAATGTAGCTACACACAAATCAGGGACAAGCAAGGCATAAGTTCTGGAGAAGCAATGGCCAAATATCCAATAAAATACATGGTGTAGGCAAAGTTAATAGATAATACCTAGTTCAACTGCTAGAAATTTATGGTTAACAGCAAAACCAGGTAAAAATCAGTCATTAGAGTACACGCTTTGAAGTCAAACAGACTTTTGGTTCAAATCCTGTCTCCACTATTGACTGAACTTGAGAAAATCACTTCATTAATTTATTCATCTTCCTTATCTGTAGAATGGGGATAATAATCCTAATAATGTGTTGTGGAGATTAAAGGAAGTTACGCATATAAGGTTACTTTGGTGTCTCCTACATAGTTATGATAAATCAATAAATGATTACTGTTTACTCTGTACTAGGCACTGTGTTCCAGGGAGATACAGTGGCTCTCAACCTTATAAAATTTACATATAGTTCAATATATTTTATAGTTATCATTATCAGGCCATGAGGCAAACATTAGGTTAAGAAGTAGAAGTCGAGATGAAGTGAAAGAAATGCTAGACACTAGTTTGTGAACTAGAGCAAAGGGTGGAATGAAGCTAATGTAAACAAAGCAACAAGAACAAACTTTCAAGGGGAAATGTAAACCAATCCAAACATATTGCCAGAATAGACCTGCTTTAAAAGAGCCAAGTGCATGTATTCTGGGTTGTGCTCCAATCCATTTAATATCACTAACTGGATTTATTGAGTATCAACTATGGAAAAAAGCATTATTTGGAGCCGTATATATTAAAAAAACAAAAAGTACTGCAGAACAGTTCTGGCTCTCAACAGTAAATCCAGCAGTAAGGAGAATAAGACAGTTAAAGGTCCTTTGTTCCAATTATCTAACGCTGTGTAGCCAACTACCTCAAACTTCTAGTTGCATAAAACAACATATTTTATCATAAATATGAAATCTGAGCAGGGTTAGCAGGAACAGCTTGTTTCTACTCACCATGGGCTGGGGCTGCACATCTAGTGCTCAGGCTGAGAAGACCCAAAAGGCTGGGGCTGGGAAAGCTGGGGCTTCTCAAGCATCTTACTCTCAATCTCTGTGGGGGTCTCTCCACATGGTCTCTCCAGCCTGGAGGCTTTAGAGTAGCCAGACTTCTTAAATGGCAGCTCAGGACACCCACAGCATGTGTCCTGAAAGACAGAGTGAGCATGCCAGCTGGAAATTCTATTTATGACATAGCCTTGGAAACCATGCGACATCACTTTTGCCCCATTCTGTGTTGTTAGAAGCAAGTCATTAAGGCTCACCCATAATAAAGGAAGGGCAATTAGACTCCACCTTCTGTGGAAGGAGTGTCAAATAAATTGAAAACATAACCTTTGGTCACAAATTTTTATATTCCTTTCACACGCAAAATATACTCCATTTACTTAGGCAACCAGGTGTGGATGAGTCTCCTCAGATGTTATTTATCAAATACAGCTCATAAAGTATAGCTATCCTTAATCCAAAGACCTGGTGAACTAAAGAGACAATTTATATGTCCTTCACACACTGACATACAATGGTGGAAGAAGCATAGGATAATTACTATAGACTTTCCCATCGAAAAGGGAGGAAAAGAAAGGCAAACAGGATTCACTAGTCCATAACAATTCTGTAATGCAGCCATGCACACACTAATGGCTCCTTGACTCAGGTCTGCTGTCTGATAATGCAGCATAGCATCTCCATGGGTCTTAGCTCTATCTTCTGAGCTCACAGTTTCTCTTCAAGTCATCCTTTTCCATTAAAAAATGCTGACATTTACAGCTAAGTAGTTTTCTCAGCCTGCTTCCTACCAGTATTACTTAAGAAATCCAAAGCTCTCTTTTTGTGATGGTCTGTCTCTGTCCCCTTTAGTCCAAGCTGGCAATGTTTCTCCAAGTACACTTCTCTTAAAATTTTGTGGGTCTCCTATGAATCATACTGGGGTCCACCCCATCTTCCAAAGTTGCACCCAAAAAATTCATCAAGATAAGCATTTCTCTAGTTTCCTGTAAAGTTGCTACAGGAAAGCACCTTGACATTCTTAAAAGCCCTATTGCTTAGAAAAGACAATCTCCAATGCTGTGCCTCAAGATCCTTAGGGATTACCTGTATGAAATACTACCTCAAATCTTTGCAAAAGTTTGTACAATAACACTCTTGAAATAATCTTTATTACTTATTTTCCTGACAGTGCCCTAAATTTGGCCTTCGTCCAAAAGCCTTTTCTTAATTTTAGCATCATTTGCCATCTGAAGAGACTACAATGAGAAAGTTTTATTTTTGATCCCAGTAAGTTCTGGCTTCTTTATATATTAAAGTTTTTTCTGTTGCTTAATACTCTCATCTGCCATTTTATAACAGGCAGCTAGAAACCAGGTATCATCATCAACATTCTCCTTGGAAATCGACATAATTTTCTAGTCCTATTTTCTATTTCTGTTTTCTACATTACTTCACATGATAGTGTTGCTTAACTTTCTATCACTACCTAATAAATATCCTCATTCTTCCAACTTTCAATAACATCTTTAATTTCCTTTCAGCCCTCACTATGAGCCACCTCAAGGTGGTATATAGTTACACTAAGAATCTCTTCAAGGCCCTTAGACCTTAACTAACAATCTTGTTAAGGTTGTTCCAGCTTCAGACCACCACCTAGTCCTAAAGCCACGTTTTAGGGTTTTGTTATGGTAGCACATCACTCCCAGCTACCAAAATGTGTAACAACTATCTACTATGGGTTAAAAAACTTCTCAAAACTTAATGGCTTAAAATAACTTTCATGTTTCTCAAGAAGCTGCACTCTAGGCAAAAGATTGCTGCAATAAATTAAAGAAAATCTGGATAAATAAAGAGATACAGCATATTCATTGATTATAAAACTAAACATTATTAAGATAACAGTTCTTCTCCAAATCAAGAGAGCACGTCAACACATCCCTTACTAAAATCCAACCAGCAATTTTTAGTAAAAATTGACAAGCTGTAGCCAAAATGCCTATGGAAATGCAAGCAACCAAGCCCAGCTAAAACAATTTTGAAAAAGAACAGGAAGTAACACTACAATCAAGATAGTATGATATTGGCATAAAAAGATATATATAGATCAATGAAACAGAATAAAGAGTTCAAACTCACCTGTATGGTCAATTGATTTTTGATAAAAGTGCAAAGTTAATTAAGAAAGAGTAGTCTTTTCAACAAATAGTGCTGGAGCAACTGGATATCTATATGCAAAAACAAACATAAAAAAACTAATAATCCTATATAATATACACAAAAGTTTTCTTAAAATGAATCACAGACCCAAATATAAGAACTAAAAATAAAAAAAACTTCAGGAAGAAAAAGCAGGAGAAAATTTTTGTGACCACAATCAATAATTTTTAAAAGACAAATTTGATTTTATCAAAATTTAAAACTTTTGCCCTTCAAAAGACACCATTAAGAAAATTAAAAGATGATTCCTGGGCAAGATGGCTGAATAGGAACAGCTCCGGTCTGCAGCTCCCAGTGAGATCAGTGCAGAAGGCGGGTGATTTCTGCATTTCCAACTGAGGCACCTGGCTCATCTAATTGTGACTGGTTAGACAGTGGGTGGGCGAGCAGAAGCAGGGTGGGGCGTTGCCTCACCCAGGAAGCGCAAGGGGTCTGGGGACTCCCTCCCCTAGCCAAGGGAAGCCGTGAGGGACTGTGCCATGAGGAACTGTGCATCCCGGCCCAGATACTATGCTTTCCCACAGTCTTCACAACCTGCAGACCAGGAGATTCCCTTGGGTGCCTATACCACCAGGGCCCTGGGTTTCAAGCACAAAACTGGGCAGCTATTTGGGCAGACACTGAGCTAGATGCAGTTTTTTTTTCATACCCCAGTGGTACCTGGAACACCAGCAAGACAGAACCATTCATTCCCCTGGAAAGGGGGCTGAAGCCAGGGAGCTAAGTGACCTAGCTCAGTGGATCCCAACCCTA
This sequence comes from Mandrillus leucophaeus, assembly GCF_000951045.1. NCBI lineage: Eukaryota > Metazoa > Chordata > Mammalia > Primates > Cercopithecidae > Mandrillus > Mandrillus leucophaeus. Next base: position 39,217 of record NW_012101636.1, on the reverse strand, counting down.
CAGAGCCCTTCAACCTAACATCCACTGGCTTGAAATTCTCCCTGCCAGCACAGCAGTCTGAAGTCAACCTGGGATGCTCCAGCTTGGTGGGGGGAGGGGTGTCGACCATTACCGAGGCTTGAGTAGGTGGTTTTCCCCTAACAGTGTAAACAAAGCCACAGGGAAGTCTGAACTGGGCGGAGCCCACCGCAGCTCAGCAAAGCCTCTGTAGCCAGACTGCCTCTCTAAATTCCTCCTCTCTGGGCAGGGCATCTCTGAAAGAAAGGCAGCAGCACCAGTCAGAAGCTAACAGATAAAACTCCCATCTCCCTGAGACAGAGCACCTTGGGGAAGGAGTGGCTGTAGGCACAGCTTCAGCAGACTTAAATGTTCCTGCTTGACAGCTCTGAAGAGAGCAACAAATCTCCCAGCACAATGCTGGAGCTCAGCTAAGGGACAGACTGTCTCCTCAAGTGGGTCCCTGACCCCTGTGCCTCCTGACTTGGAGACATCTCCAAGCAGGGTTGACAGACATCACATACAGAAGAGCTCCAGCTGGCATCTGGTGGGTGCCTCTCTGGGACAAAGCTTCCAGAGGAAGGAACAGGCAGCAATCTTTGCTGTTCTGCAGGCTCCACGGGTAATACCCAGGCAAACAGCGCCTGGAGTGGACCTCCAGCAAACTCCAGCAGACCTGCAGCAGAGGGGCCTGTTAAAAGGAACTAAAAAACAGAAAGGAATAGCGTCAACATCAACAAAAAGGATGTCCACACAGAAACCCCACCTGAAGGTCACCAACATCAAAGACAAAAGGTAGATAAATCCACAAAAATGAGGAAAAACCAGCAAAAAAGACTGAGAATTTCCAAAACCAGAACACCTCTTCTCCCCCAAAGGATCACAACTCCTCACCAGCAAGGGAACAAAACTGGACAAAGAATGAATATGATGAATTGACAGAAGTTGGCTTCAGAAGGTGGGTAATAACAAACTCCTCCAAGCTAAAGGCGCATGTTCTAACCCAATGCAAGGAAGCTAAGAACCTTGAAAAAAGGTTGGAGGAATTGCTAACTAGAATAACCAGTTTACAGAAAAACATAAATGACCTGATGGAGCTGAAAAACACAGCACTAGAACTTTGTGAAGCATACACAAGTATCAATAGCCCAATAGATCAAGTGGAAGAAAGGATATCAGAGATTGAAGATCAACTTAATGAAATAAAGCATGAAGACAAGATTAGAGAAAAAAGAATGAAAAGAAATGAATAAAGCCTCCAAGAAATAGGGGCTATGTGAAAAGACCAAATCTATGTCTGATTGGTGTACCTGAAGGTGACAGGGAGAATGGAACCAAGTTAGAAAACACTCTTCAAGATATTATCCAGGAGAACTCCCCCAACCTAGCAAGAGAGGCCAACATTCAAATTCAGGAAATACAGAAACACCACAAAGATACCCCTCAAGAAGAGCAACCCCAAGACACATAATTGTCGGGTCCACCAAGGTTGAAATGAAGGAAAAAATGTTAAGGGCAGTCAGAGAGAAAGGTTGGGTTACCCACAAAGTGAAGCCCATCAGACTAACAGCAGATTTCTCTGCAGAAACCCTACAAGTCAGAAGACAGTGCGGGGCCAATATTCAACATTTTAAATAAAAGAATTTTCAACCCAGAATTTCATATCCAGCCAAACTAAGTTTCACAAGCGAAGGAGAAATAAAATCCTTTACAGACAAGCAAATGCTGAGAAATTTTGTCACCACCAGGCCTGCCTTGGAAGAGCTCCTGAAGGAAGCACTAAACATGGAAAGGAACAACCAGTACTGGCCACTGCAAAAACCTACCAAATTGTGAAGACCATCAACAATGAAGAAACTGCATCAACTAACAGGCAAAATAACCAGTTGACATCATAATGATAGGATCAAATTCACACATAACAATATTTACCTTAAATGTAAATGGGCTAAATGCCCCAATTAAAAGACAAAGACTGGCAAATTAGATAAACAGTCAAGACCCATAGGTGTGCTGTATTCAGGAGACTGACCTCACATGCAAAGACACACATAGGCTCAAAATAAAAGGATGGAGGAACATTTACCAAGCAAATATAAAGAAAAAAAAAAAAAAAGCAAGGGTTACAATCCTAGTTTCTGATAAAACAGACTTTAAACCAACAAAGATCAAAAAAGACGAAGGGCATTACATAACAGTAAAGAGATCAAAGAAACAGGAAGAGCTAACTATCCTAAATATATATGCATCTAATACAAGAACACCCAGATTCATAAAACAAGTTCTTAGAGATCTACAAAGAGACTTAGACTCCCACATAATAATAGAGGGAGACTTTAGCACCACACTGTCAGTGTTAGACAGAAAATTAACAAAGATATTCAAGACTTGAACTCAGCTCTGGACCAAGCGGACCTAATAGACATCTACAGAACTCTCCACCCGAAATCAACAGAATATACATTTTTCTCAGCACCACATTGCACTTATTCTAAAACTGACCATATATTTGGAAGTAAAACACTCCTCAGCAAATGCAAAATAATGTAAATCATAGCAAACAGTTACTCAGACCATAGTGCAATCAAATTAGAACTCGGGATTAAGAAACTCACTCAAAACCACAGGACTACATGGAAACTGAACAACTTGCTCCTGAATGACTACTGGGTACATAACGAAATGAAGGCAGAAATAAATAAGTTCTTTGAAACCAATGAGAACAAAGACACAATGTACCAGAATCTCTAGGACACAGCTAAAGCAGTGGTTACAGGGTAATTTATAGCACTAAATGCCCACAAGAGAAAGCAGGAAAGATCTAAAATTGACACCCTAACATCACAATTAAAAGAACTAGAGAAGCAAGAGCTAACAAATTCAAAAGCTAGCAGAGGACAAGAAATAACTAAGATAAGAGCAGAACTGAAGAAGATAGAGACAAGAAAAACCCTTGAAAAAATCAATGAATCCAGGAGCTGGTTTTTCGAGAAGATTAACAAGATAGATAGACCACTAGCCAGACTAATAAAGAAGAAAAGAGAGAAGAATCAAATAGACACAATAAAAAATGATAAATAGGAGATCACCACTGATCCCACAGAAATACAAACTACCACCAGAGGATACTATAAACACCTCTCTGCAGATAAACTAGAAAATCTAGAAGAAATGGGTGAATTCCTGGACACATACACCCTCCCAACACTAAACCGGGAAGAAGTTGAATCCCTGAATACATCAATAACAAGTTCTGAAATTGAGGCAGTAATTAATAGCCTACCAACCTAAAAAAAGCTCAGGACCAGATGGATTCAGAGCCGAACTCTACCAGAGGTACAAAGAGGAGCTGGTACCGTTCCTTCTGAAACTATTCCAAACAATAGAAAAAGAGGGACTCTTCACTAACTCATTTTATGAGACCAGCATCATCCTGATAACAAAACCTGGCAGAGACACACACACACAAAATAAAATTGCAGGCCAATATCCCTGATGAACATCAATGCAAAAATTCTTCATTAAATACTGGCAAACTGAATCCAGCAGCACATCAAAAAGCTTATCCATCACGAAGTCAGCTTCATCCCTGGGATGCAAGTTGGCTTAACATACTCAAATCATTAAACGTAATCCATCACACATAAACAGAACCAATGTCAAAAACCACATGATTATCTCAATAGATGCAAAAAATAAATGGCCTTCAATAAAATTTAACACCCCTTCATGCTAAAAACTCTCAATAAACTAGGTATTGATGGAACGGATCTCAAAATAATAAGAAGTATTTATGACAAACCCACAGCCTATACCATACTGAATGGGCAAAAGCTGGAAGCAATTCCCTCTGAAAACTGGCACAAGGATGCTCTCTCTCACCACTCCTATTCAATATAGAATTGAAAATTCTGGCCAGGGCAATCAGGCAAGAGAAGGAAATAAAGGGTATTCAAATAGGGAGAGAGAAAGTCAAATTGTCTCTGTTTGCAGATGACATGATTGTATATTTGGAAAACCCCATTTTCTCAGCCCCAAATCTTGTTAAGCTGATAAGCAATTTCGGCAAAGTCTCAGGATACAAAATCAATGTGCAAAAATCACAAGCATTCCTATACACCAATAATAGACAAACAGAGTCAAATCATGAGTGAATTCCCATTCACAATTATTACAAAGAGAATAAAAAACCTAGGAATGCAACTTACATGGGATGTGAAGGACCTCTTCAAGGAGAACTACAAACCACTGCTCAAGGAAATGAGAGAGGACACAAACAAATGGAAGAATATTCCATGCTCATGGATAGGAAGAATCAATATTGTGAAAATGGCCATACTGCACGAAGTAATTTATAGATTCAATGATATCCCCATAACAGAATTAGACTTTGACAGAATTAGAAAAGAACTACTTTAGATTTCATATGAAACCAAAAAAGAGCCCGTATAGCCAAGACAATCCGAAGCAAAAAGGACAAAGCTGGAGGCATCATGCTACCTGACTTCAAACTATACTACAAGACTACAGTAACCAAAACAGCATGATACTGGTACCAAAACAGATAAATAGACCAATGGAATAGAACAGAGGCCTCAGAAATAATGCCACACATCTTCAACCATTTGATCTTTGACAAACCTGACAAAAACAAGCAATGGGGAAAGGATTCCCTATTTAATAACTACTGTTGGGAAAACCGGCTAGCCATATGCAGAAAACTGAAACTGGACCCCTTCCTTACACCTTATGCAAAAATTAACTCAAGATGGATTAAGGGTTTAAACATAAGACTTAAAACCATAAAATCCCTAGAAGAAAACCTAGGAAATACCTTCAGGACATAAGCATGGGCAAAGACTTCATGACTGAAACACCAAAAGTAATGGCAACAAAAGCCAAAATTGACAAATGGGATCTAATTAAACAAAAGAGCTTCTGCACAGCAAGAGTGAACAGGCAACCTACAGAATGGGAGAAAAATTTTGCAATCTATCCATCTGACAAATGCCTAATATCCAGAATCTACAAGAAACTTACACAAATTTACAAGAAGGGCAAAGGATATGAACAGACACTTCTCAAAAGAAGACATTTATGCAGTCAACAAACATATCAAAAAAAGCTCATCATCACTGGTCATTAGAGAAATGTAAATCAAATCCACAATGAGATAACATATCACACCAGTTAGAATGGCGATTATTAAAGTCAGGAAACAACAGATGCTGGAGAGGATGTGGAGAAATACGAATGCTTTTACATTGTTGATGGGAATGTAAAATAGTTCAACCATTGTGGAAGACAGTGTGGTGATTCCTCAAGGATCTAGAACTAGAAATATCATTTGACCCAGCAATCCTATTACTGGGTATATGCCCAAAGGATTATAAATAATTCTACTATAAAGATACATGCACATGTATGTTTATTGCAGCACTATTCACAATAGCAAAGAATTGGAACCAACCCAAATGCCCATCAATGATAGACTGGATTAAGAAAATGTGGCATATATATACCATGGAATACTGTGCAGCCATAAAAAAGGATGAGTCCATGTCCTTTGCAGGGACATGGATGAAGCTTCAAAGCATCATTCTCAGCAAACTAACATAGGAACAGAAAACCAAACACTGTATGTTCTCACTGATAAGTAGGAGCTGAACTGTGAGAACACATGGACACAGGGAGGGGATCATCATACACCGGAGCCTGTCAGGGTGTGGAGTGCTAGGGGAGGGATAGCATTAGGAGAAATACCTAATGTAGATAACTGGTTGATGAGTGCTGCAAACCGCCATGGCACATGTATACCTATGTAACAAACCTGCACGTTCTGCACCTGTATCCCAGAGCTTAAATTATAATAGAAGAAGAAGAAGAAAGAAGAAAGAAGAAGAGGAAGAGGAGGAGGAGGAGGAGGAAGAAGAAGGAGAAGAAGAAGAGGAAGAGGAGGAGGAGGAGGAAGAGGAGGAGGAGGAAGAAAAGGAAGAAATAGGAAGAAATAGGTAGAGGAAGGAGAGGAAGAGGAAGAAGAAGAGGAAGAGGAAGAAGCAGCAGCAGCAGCAGAAGTAACAGAAGCAGCAGAAGTAACAGAAGCAGCAGCAGCAGCAACAAAGAAGAAGAAAATTAAAAGACAATACAGACTGTGAAAAATAGTTTTGCTGGTACAAGTTGTTTTGAAAAGGCAAAGTTGTTCCACATGATTGACATATTAGGAAATAATCTGAGCATAATGCAAGTATCACACTGGCTGATGTGCAGTTGTGTCCACAAGAAACACCAGGTGAACACACAAACCTGTACCCATAAGAACTGAACCACATAATACGCAAAATGAACACATACACACCCCGCAGACACCTACCAGCTACCTCAATTCACTGTGTGTATTATCTCATAAGGTTGTGTTTTGCCATTCTTTCACATTGTGAATATTTATAGATATCAATTATATAGTCATATATAGGTTATTATATATATTACACATATATAAAATATACATGAATAAATACAGTCAGTCAACATCCTAAAAATGTCTATGTGTCCTGATTTTAAAATGTCAAACAGGACATGATACAGAAAGCATTAAGTATTAAAGAGAAGCTTGAAATAAAGCCTTTTGAAGGAAATGGGAAAACATGGTACTTCCTGAGCAACAGGCATAAAGGAATACATATTGTAGACCAACATGGACAGCAGGTAAAAATAAAACAAATGCCTGTGGCTAAAGCCATTCCAAGTGCTATGAAGTCTATAAGAAGGCCTAAAGACATATAAGAAATAGGAAAACAGGGCCGGGCGCGGTGGCTCACGCCTGTAATCCCAGCACATTAGGAGGCCGAGGCGGGCGGATCACAGGGTCAGGAGATCGAGACCATCCTGGCTAACATGGTGAAACCCCATCTCTACTAAAAATACAAAAAATTAGCC
>NW_012101636.1:29367-30139 GCF_000951045.1 Mandrillus leucophaeus | reverse complement strand
AAAAAAAAAAAAAAGCAAGGGTTACAATCCTAGTTTCTGATAAAACAGACTTTAAACCAACAAAGATCAAAAAAGACGAAGGGCATTACATAACAGTAAAGAGATCAAAGAAACAGGAAGAGCTAACTATCCTAAATATATATGCATCTAATACAAGAACACCCAGATTCATAAAACAAGTTCTTAGAGATCTACAAAGAGACTTAGACTCCCACATAATAATAGAGGGAGACTTTAGCACCACACTGTCAGTGTTAGACAGAAAATTAACAAAGATATTCAAGACTTGAACTCAGCTCTGGACCAAGCGGACCTAATAGACATCTACAGAACTCTCCACCCGAAATCAACAGAATATACATTTTTCTCAGCACCACATTGCACTTATTCTAAAACTGACCATATATTTGGAAGTAAAACACTCCTCAGCAAATGCAAAATAATGTAAATCATAGCAAACAGTTACTCAGACCATAGTGCAATCAAATTAGAACTCGGGATTAAGAAACTCACTCAAAACCACAGGACTACATGGAAACTGAACAACTTGCTCCTGAATGACTACTGGGTACATAACGAAATGAAGGCAGAAATAAATAAGTTCTTTGAAACCAATGAGAACAAAGACACAATGTACCAGAATCTCTAGGACACAGCTAAAGCAGTGGTTACAGGGTAATTTATAGCACTAAATGCCCACAAGAGAAAGCAGGAAAGATCTAAAATTGACACCCTAACATCACAATTAAAAGAACTAGAGAAGCAAGAGCTA
>NW_012101636.1:18985-27780 GCF_000951045.1 Mandrillus leucophaeus | reverse complement strand
CTGTCTCAAAAAAAAAAAGAAAGAAAAAAAAAGAAATAGGAAAACAGTTGAGCATACAGGTTTAAAAGCAAACAGGGATAAAATCAGGAAAAACCTTTCCTACAGTCAAAGAGAAAGCATTTATCTATATACAATATAAAGACCCTAAATATGTCACCAAACCCAACAGAGCAGATCCTTCATGCTAGCGGTGGCTAGTTTTGTGATTTCAAACACTATTACAGCTGTAGGGCTGGAAACACAATTGTGGAATGACAATTATTTTCTATCAGCATTTGGAAGGTATTATTACACTGTCTTTGAGCTTCCATCATTACTGTTAGTAAGTCATCTGACACTGTAGCTGTCTTTTCTAAGAATGTAGTCTTTTTCTCTTCAGTGGCTTTCATGTTTTTTCATTTGACTTTGAGGCTCTGTCATTTTATTATGTTGGGACTAGAATATGGATTTCATTTTTTTTAATCCCACTTGGAAATTGCTGGTCTTCACGAATCTGTGGATTTTTTTTTTTTTTTTTTTTTTTTTTTGAGACAGAGTCTCGCTCTGTTGCCCAGGCTGGAGTGCAGTGGCCAGATCTCAACTCACTGCAAGCTCACGCGGGTTTATGCCATTCTCTTGCCCCAGCCTTCCGAGTAGCTGGGACTACAGGTGCCTGCCACCTCGCCCGGCTAGTTTATTGTATTTTTTAGTAGAGATGGGGTTTCACCGTGTTAGCCAGGATGGTCTCGATCTCCTGACCTCGTGATCCGCCCGTCTCGGCCTCCCAAAGTGCTGGGATTACAGGCTTGAGCCACCGCACCTGGCCAGAATCTGTGGATTATATAATAGATAATTCTGGAAAAGTTCTCAGCTATTATCTCTTCAAATTATGCCTCTATTCTCTCTCTCTCCTATACTGTTGATGCTTCAATTAAACACATAGAGCTTCTCACTCTGTCCTTCTTATTGTTTAATAAACGCTCTTTCATATTTTCTATTTCTTGTTCTCTTCTGGCATTCTGGATAATTTATCCTTATATATATTTCACTTCACAAATTCTCTCTTCACCTGTACCTAACATGCCACTTCACCTACATATGAAATTTTCAGCAGATGGCAGAAATGAAAACCTGAGACTGGAGAATGGTAAAACTATAAAAATTAGCAATGTTAACCTTTTAGTTATACCTATGAAGTCAATTCATCCATTCACGTGTCATAATCTCTGCCTGTCTTAATTTGACCTGCCCCAAAAACAAACCATGAGGCAAGGATTCAAGTACATATAGTTTGTTTGGGGTATGATCTCAAGAAACACATGGAAGTGGAAAGTAAGACAGATGGAAAAAGAAGGAAAGTAATAAAGTGTTTGTTATTAAGCAAGTTACCATTGTGAGCAACTTACGGTTAATCATTCTGAGGACCTTGGCAGGAATAGTGTTTTCCAACATCAGAGGGCACAGACATCACTCTACGGATTCCCAGGACTTATTGCCTGAGATTCTGATTCAGTAATTTGGGGTTGGGTTCCACAAATTTTAATTACTAACCAGCTCCCAACCAATGTTGATGCTATTGTTACTGGTCAGTGGATACTTTGAGTAAGCAGAGGTGTAGAACACACTTTCAAAGACTTATCCCGCCCAAGAGGCAAGGGAGGAGTATTTATCCACCAATTCCCATAAGTTATTGTTTAAAACGACTGTGCTCAAACAGCATTAACATTCTGGTACTTCCGTCTGCCTCCTCCTAGGCAGAAGAGGTACTGCAGCCAAAAGAAACACCTTAGGAAACGAGTCATGCACTGGCAGCTGCAAGTCAGGTTGGTATATATGAAAATAAGGGATGCCCAAGAAATGTGAGCTGGGCACAGATAAGATTTGCTACATTGCTATATTGTCATGGAGGAAAATAGACAATTAACCAAGAAATTATAAATAAATTACAATTGTTATAAGTGCTTTAAAAGTAAATTACATGAAACTACCCCTAAAGATAGCCTCTCATCTTATTACAGATGGAAACTTCCTAGAGCTGTTGTGGACCAAAAAAAATGTACTGTTTCACAAATATGGTTAAACACCAACTCCAGTCCAATACTGTATAGCACTGGCCCTTAATGAATGTATACTATCTTATCTGAAGACACTCTGATTGGCAGTTTACATTAGAAATGTGTGCAGAATCATTAAGTTTTCATTTTGTTTCATCTAGGTAGAACTTAGCTAGGATTTACGCTGCTTTATAAACATTAAATTACAAACACGGAATGAAAACAATGTTTACTTCAATTGCTTTTTATTTATATTGTCATCAAATGGTTTTACCAAGAGAAAGCCCAAACCAGTAATGCATTTTGAGAAGTATTTTATAATTACATAAGATGGCTTATTTTGCAAATCCATACTCACTTTCCACTCTGAATATATTTACCTCCTTAAAGCATCTAAGGAATTAGCAACTGTGAAGTTAGGGAAGAGACCATAAAACTGCCTTTACTTCAGACACCAACAGCAAGTCTGTGAGTTCCAAGACCACCCTCAGATTTGGTAATTCATTAGAAGGACTCACAGAACACACTGAAAGATATATTCACAGTTATAGTTTATTATAGTAAAAAGATACCAGTTAAAATCAACCAAGAGAAGAAATACATAGGACAGAATCCAGGAAAGTAACCAATGGGGAGCTTTCAGTCATCTTCTCATGGAGTCATGGACAGCATTACTTTCCTGGCAATGACTGACAATTCACATGAAGTACTGCCAACCAGGGAAGCTCCCCTAAGCCTTGGTATTCAAAGTCTTTACTGAGGCTCAATCATAGCCATGTGGCTGACTATCCAGTCTCAGTTTCTGACCCCTTAGGAAGGCAAGCTATTATCGCTTTACTCAATGTCTCTATCCTAAATCATATTGTTACTATCTAAATTGGGCCAAGCTTCCTAGGCAAATAAAGACACTCATTAGCCATGACATTCCAAGGGTTTGGAGGTTACCTTCCAGAAGCCAAGGGCAAAGGCAATACCTCTTTTGGGGCAAGATTAAATTCTTTACTGCACCGCACCTTACTCTGCTCTCACTGGGAGTGGTCACTGCATTTTTTAAAGCCCTGAAATTCTTCATCTTACTGAGCTTAACTGCTACATTATGATATTGATAAAAACAAAACTAGGTATGAACTTTTGTAATTAATGTATTTTCAATATTGCTAGACTTTGATGCATATTTGGAAAAAATCAGTTTATTTGATATTTGAAACCAACCCAAGATTCACAGCTCAAACTTATTCTACTGGTATCATTATAGTCTTCTTTTTCTATGTATCAGTCTTCACTGCTATAGTATGCAATATTTTTGCAAAATAATGTTCAGGATAATCAATCCACAATGGAATACCTTTCATTTAGTATCAGGATAAAAATCTGGCCTTTAAAGAAACTATCAACATACATATATAAGATAATTATATTCTCCTTTCATGAGTTGATCATTAAGCTGGAAGAAAATACTTAGCAGCTTATTGTGCTCCGTAAGGCAGCAAAAATAACTTCCTAAAACTAGCTAAAAACCTGAAGATTCCTACTGCTTAAACTTTAGCTGTTGGTGTCTCCAAATTGCAATGCCTCAAATCATCTCTGCAACACAAACTCTTGAGTGATACATCTGTATATATATAAAAAAAAAGAAACCATTGTTTTCTTTAAAGGCACAGAAACCTCTAACAATTTTATTTCGGGTTCAATTAGATACTGGAATGCCCTCTGCTGTGTACCTTGAAATGTATCAAAACAAGTGTCAATTTTAGAGTACAAACATTTAAAATCGTTATACAAAGTAAGTGTTGTGTTAGAAACAAAGCCCGTATTTTAGAAATAGGAAATCTTGTCATAATGTTTATGAAAATAATCTTAGCAACATTAAAATTAGAAACATAAATCATTTTTTTCAATTTCAAACAATTCTTTTATAAAAGCATTAAAACATATTTTAGTCCTACAGAACATTTTCCTTTGAATAGCAGCACCAACAAAAAAACCATGTTATGCAAATAGAAGATATGTATTATCTACAAATTAATGCTAGAATTTTTAAATAGGACTATAATAAAGAGAAGTAGCTAACAAAATTATTATAATGAGGACATAAAATATATTAGGTATTATTTTCTATCTTAAAGTCTTGAAAGAGAGCATTTTTGCCAGAAAATGCAACTGCAAAGAATATTAAAATAAATGCAACAAGGAAGGAAGCAATTAAGCATATTTTAACCCATAAATAACAGCATATCATTATAATATACTGAATAATCACATAAGAATGCTAGTAAATTTACAAATATATTATTTTCTAAAAACTCTACCATATACCAAAGCTATTAAGGAAATGGCTATATACAAATTAAATACATACATTAATAATATTAAAATGTTTTAACATGAACCATGAATATACTCTCTGAAGACGGTCAGCTTGTGCTTAGCTACATTTTCTCATTTCTTATCATGTTAATGAAATTTTCAACATTTACTATTGTTTTCTAAGGGCAAGTGAAATTCTACATCCTAGGTAGAGATTTTAGAATATTAGTTGTTCTTAAGGATTTCCTGCCCTCCAGTGGTATCTGTCTTAATATTTTCACTGCACCTTTCCAGGTTGCAAAGAGAAACATCACTTCTACATGTACATTTTGAAATTAGATCACACTGTATGGCGGCATCTAATTTTTCCTCCATTACAGATTCACTCTCTGTTTGTACCCCTGCATCACATCTTGCAGGCTGCAGAATGCAGTTGTCACTGGTTTTGTTTTGCAAAATGTGTGCTGAATTACACTGTGACTGTGGAAACTGATCTGTATTATTTTTCACTGAGAACTGGTAGAAATTCTCATTCTGTTTGTGAATTTTGTCATTGTTTTTAACAATCCTGTCACCTGAAACTTTTGCCATTCTTTCTACATAAAAATTATTTGTTTTTTCCTTGGTTTTGATGGGCATCCTATTTGAATCTTCAATATGCTGTGATATTTGATCTTCATCTTCAGATGGCTAAAAAGAAATTAATAATTTTGCTATAAACCATGCTTACATTTTTAAAATGCATTCAATCACTTCAAAGGATATATCCTTAAAATCCCTACTATAGAAAATTTCTACATACTGAAGAGAGTTTGGCAAGTTACAAATCAAGCCATCAAAGAGCCTTCAACCAATAATCTGTCATACCTCCCAGGAGGCTATGAATTTTAAAATAGCAGTAAAAGTAATAATCTTTGTAATAAAAATGCAAAGAGGTAAAATGGAGAAGGGAAATTTTGTCTTTTATTAGTCCCTATAAACACAGGCTCTATTATCTCTCTACACTTTGAACAGAAGAAATGATATGCAGCACACTTCCTCCACTTAAAAAGAGTAGACTAGAAGTACCTTTGAAGGAAACAGCTAACACATATAACTTATTCAATTATTTATTGACTCATTAAGTAAAAAATAACTACTTGTATACTTTTTACGGGCCCAGTCCAATATATATAAATATTATCTTCAGAAGATAACATAACTTAAGAAGAGCATCAGGTAACAAGAAATTAAACAGACAAAAGAAAAGTTAAGCAGCAATACATGAGCAATACATATCTCAACTGTTAGATAAAAAGACAAACTTTGATCATGCGGCTCCAAGATGGCTGAATAGGAACAGCTCCAGTCTACAGCTCCCAGCATGAGCAATGCAGAAGACGGGTGATTTCTGCATTTCCAATTAAGGTACTGGGGTAATCTCACTGGGGCATGTTGGACAGTGGGGGCAGGACAATGGGTGCAGCCCACCAAGTGTGAGCCGAAGCAGGGTGGGGCATCACCTCACCCAGGAAGTGCAAGGGGTCAGGGAATTCCCTTTGCTAGCCACGGGAAGTGGTGACAGACGGCACCTGGAAAATCGGGTCACTCCCACCCAATACTGCACTTTTCCAAAGGTCTTAGCAAACGGCACACCAGGAGATTATATCCTGCCCCTGGCTCGGAGGGTCCCACGCCCACGGAGCCTCGTTCATTGTCAGCACAGCAGTCTGAGATTCAACTGCAAGGCTGCAGCAAGGCTGGGAGAGGGGCGCCCACCATTGCTGAGGCTTGAGTAGGTAAACAAAGCAGCCAGGAAGCTCCAACTGGGTGGAGCCCACCACAGCTCAGGGAAGCCTGTCTGCCTCTATAGATTCCACCTCTGGGGACAGGGCATAGCCAAACAAAAGGCAGCAGAAACCTCTGCAGACTTAAACGTCCCTGTCTGACAGCTTTGAAGAGAGTAGTGGTTCTCCCAGCGTGGAGTTTGAGATCTGAGAACGGAGAGACTGCCTCCTCAAGTGGGTCCCTGACCCCTGAGAAGCCTAACTGGCAGGCACCCCCAGTAGGGGCAGACTGATGCCTCACACAGCTGGGTAACCTTCTGAGACGAAGCTTCCAGAGGGACAATCAGGCAGCAACATTTGCTGTTCAGCAATATTTGCTGTTTTGCAGCCCCCGCTGCTGATACCCAGGCAAACAGGGTCTGGAGTGGTCCTCCAGCAAACTCCAACAGACCAGCAGCTGAGGGTCCTGACTGTTAGAAGGAAAACTAACAAACAGAAAGAACATCCACACTAAAACCCCATCTGTACGTCACCATGATCAAAGACCAAAGGTAGATAAAACCACAAAGATGGGGAAAAAACAGAGCAGAAAAGTTGAAAATTCTAAAAATTAGAGCGCCTCTCCCCCTCCAAAGGCACGCAGCTCCTCGCCAGCAACGGAACAAAGCTGGGCGGAGAATGACTTTGATGAGTTGAGAGAAGAAGACTTCAGATGATCAAACTTCTCCGAGCTAAAGGAGGAAGTTCGAAACCATCGCAAAGAAGCTAAAACCCTCAAAAAAAGATTAGATGAATGGATAACTATAATAACCAGTGTAGGGAAGTCCTTAAATGACCTGATGGAGCTGAAGACCATGGCACGAGAACTACATGATGAATGCACAAGCTTCAGTAGCCGATCAATCAACTGGAAAAAAGGGTATCAGTGATTCAAGATCAAATGAATGAAATGAAGCGAGAAGAGAAGTTTAGATAAAAAAGAGTAAAAAGAAATGAACAAAGACTCCGAGAAATATGGGACTATGTGAAAAGACCAAATCTATGTCTGATTGGTGTACCTGAAAGTGATGGGGAGAATGGAACCCAGCTGGAAAACACACTTCAGGTTATTATCCAGGAGAACTTCCCCAAACTAGCAAGGCAGACCAATGTTCAAATTCAGGAAATACAGAGAACGCCACAAAGATACTCCTCGAGAAGAGCAAAACTCCAAGACACATAATTGTCAGATTCACCAAAGTTGAAATGAAGGAAAACATGTTAAGGGCAGTCAGAGAGAAAGGTCAGGTTATGCACAAAGGGAAGCCCATTAGACTAACAGCAGAACTCTTGGCAGAAACTCTACAAGTCAGAAGAGAGTGGGGGCCAATATTCAACATTCTTAAAGAAAAGAATTTTCAACCCAGAATTTCATATCTAGCCAAACGAAGTTTCATAAGTGAAGGAGAAATAAATCCTTTACAGACAAGCAAATGCTGAGAGATTATTGTCACCATCAGGCCTGCCCTACAAGAGCCCCTGAAGGAAGCACTAAACAGGGAAAGATATAACTGGTACTAGCCACCGCCGAAGTATGCCAAATTTTAAAGACCATCAATGCTAGGAAGAAACTGCATCAACTAACGAGCAAAATAACCAGCTGACATCATAATGACAGGATCAAATTCACAATAATAATATTAACCTTAAATGTAAATGGGCTAAATGTTCCAATTAAAAGACACAGACTGGCAAATTGGATAAAGAGTCAAGACCCATCAGTGTGCTGTATTCAGGAGATCCATCTCAAGTGCAGAGACACACATAGGCTCAAAACAAAGGGATGGAGGAAGATCTACCAAGCAAATGGAAAACAAAAAAAGGCAGGGGTTGCAATCCTAGTCTCTGAGAAAACAGACTTTAAACCAATAAAGATCAAAAGAGACAAAGTCATTACATAATGGTGCAGGGATCAATTCCGCAAGAAGAGCTAATTATCCTAAATATATATGCACCCAATACAGGAGCACCCAGATTCATACAGCAAGTCCTTAGAGACCTACAGAGACTTACACACCCACACAATAATAATGGGAGACTTTAACACCCCACTGTCATAATTAGACAGATCAATAAGAGAGAAAGTTAACAAGAATATCCAGGAATTGAACTCAGCTCTGCACCAAGCAGACCTAATAGACATCTATAGAACTCTCCACCCCAAATCAACAGAATATACATTCTTCTCAGCACCACATCACACTTATTCCAAAATTGACCACATCATTGGAAGTAAAGCACTCCTCAGCAAATGTAAAAGAACAGAAATTATAACAAACCTTCTCTCAGACCAAGTGCAATCAAACTACAACTCAGGATTCAGAAACTCACTCAAAACCTCTCAACTACATGGAAACTAAACAACCTGCTCCTGAGTGACTACTGGGTACATAACAAAATGAAGGCAGAAATAAAGATGTTCCTTGGAACCAGTGAGAGCAAAGACACAACATACCAGAATCTCTGGGACACGTTTAAAGCAATGTGTAGAGGGAAATTTATAGCACTAAATGCCCACAAGAGAAAGCAGGAAAGATCTAAAATTGACACCCTAACATCATAATTAAAAGAACTATAGAAGCAACAACTAATAAATTCAAAAGCTAGCAGAAGGGAAGAAATAACTAAGATCAGAGCAGAACTGAAGGAG
>NW_012101636.1:17598-18119 GCF_000951045.1 Mandrillus leucophaeus | reverse complement strand
ATAAAGTAGGTACTGATGGGACATATCTCAAAGTAATCAGAACTATTTATGATAAACCCACAGCCAATGTCATATTGAATGGGCAAAAACTGGAAGCATTCCCTTTGAAAACTGGCACAAGACAGGGATGCCCTCTCTCACCACTCCTATTCAGCACAGTGTTGGAAGTTCTGGCCAGGGCAATCAGGCAGGAGAAAGAAATAAAGGGTATTCAATTAGGAAAAGGGAAGTTAAATTCTCCCTGTTTGCAGATGACATGATTGTATATTTGGAAAACCCCATCATCTCAGCCCAAAATCTCCTTAAGCTGATAAGAAACTTCAGCAAAGTCCAGGATACAAAATTCAATGTGCAAAAATCACAAGCATCCCTATACACCAATAACAGACAAACAGAGAGTTAAATCATGAGTGAAGTCCCATTCACATTTGCTTCAAAGAGAATAAAATACCTAGGAATCCAACTTACAAGGGATGTGAAGGACCTCTTCAAGGAGAACTACAAACCACTGCTCAGTGAAA
>NW_012101636.1:0-16269 GCF_000951045.1 Mandrillus leucophaeus | reverse complement strand
AGACTGGATTAAGAAAATGTGGCACATATACACCATGGAATACTATGCAGCCATAAAAAAGGATGAGGTCGTGTCCTTTGTAGGGACATGGATGAAGTTGGTAACCATCATTCTCAGCAAACTATTTCAAGGACAGAAAACCAAACACCGCAAGTTCTCACTCATAGGTGGGAATTGAACAATGAGAACCCTTGGACACAGGAAGGGGATCACACATCGGTTGGGGGATGGGGGGAGGGGGGAGGATAGCATTAGGTGATGTACCTAATGTAAATGACAAGTTAATGGGTGCAGCATACTAACATGGCACGTGTATACATATGTAACAAATCTGCACATTATGCACACGTACCCTAGAACTTAAAAAAAAAAAAAAGACAAACTTTAAGAACTTTTTAATAGGTCTAGATTTCAATTTTCTAGGCATAAATTTTCCAAAATTGTTGAAAAATTTACCTTTTAATTACTGAATTAATGAAAATATTCTTTTAATGAAAATCTTACATAAAATATTGATTATTCAAGCTAAAAATACAAAGTTAATGTAAAAAACTAAATATAAAAAGGGGTATAGGCTTTAGCTGATTGACACTGAAACAGCAATAGTAAGCCTATGAAATAGCATTAAAACTGACTGAGCACAAATTAGAGAAAGCAAGCTCAATGCATTTATTTATTCAAACAAATACTCATTTAGCAACAATAATGTTACCCTCTTGGAGCAGACATTCTGATGGGTAGAAATGATGTTAGTCAAATAATCATACACTTGCATATATAATTATGATTCGAAAAAAGTGTTATAAAGAACAAATATGAGGCATTGTGAGCACATAACTGATAGGCCTAATTAGATTGGGGAGCAAGGGAGGGACTTTTCTAATAAGTGACATACTTAAGATGAGACCTAAAGGATGAATAAGAGTAAGGTAGAGGGAACAGATTGTATAAAAGATCTGAAGCAGAAAAGACACTGACAAGCTAAGAAAAGTGAAATGTCAGTAAGTGTGGCGCAGGATGAGAGAGGGAGATCACTAGAAGAAACTGAAGGTGTTAGTCAGGGTCATATCGCAGATGGCCGGTAGTCACTGTAAGGGATATTGATGCTAAAGTAAAATAGGAATCCACTAAAGACTTGCACATGGAAATAACATGATTCAATTTATGTTTGCAAAAGATCGTGAGAGTTGCTAACTAGAAGAAAGTGGGGCAAGCGTGATAGCAGACCGATTTCTTAGGAAACAACCACAGTAGTTCAAGACAAAATATTGACTTGATTGGATGAAGTGACAGAAGGAATCTGGTTGAATGAGGTAGATGAGACAGCGAAAGAAAGGACAAAGTTAAGTACTAAGTTTCTGACATGATCATGTGGGTGGACAGAAAAGGTATCTACTGATATAGGAAATGTCAGAAAAACTCATTTGTGGAGAACCAGGGGATATTCAGTTTGAGGTATGAAGAAATGGAGATTTTTATGAAATATCAAAGATATGTTCAATGGAAAATTGGACATCTAAATAAAGATGAGGGCTAAAGTTTAAAGTTAAGAACTGTTATCATGCAGATAGCACAAAATTCATTGGAGTGTATAACATCACCTAGGGTTTAGAGTGTAGGTTAACAGAAGAAGATTGTCCTATGTCAAATCCTAAACTTTACAACATTTATATGGGCGGTAGAGGAAAAGTAGACAAAGGCATGAAGTAGCATTCAGAGAAATACGAAGACAAACAAGATAGTGTGTTATCACAAAAGCAAAGAGTTAAAATTGTTTTTTAAAAAATAAAATAATAATTTATACCAATATTAGGAGTTCTTATGATAGATTCAAAAGTATCCAATGAATTTAACAACATAGAAGTCATTGGTGTCTTTAGCAAGAGTTGCTTGGATGGTGAATTAGAGACAAAAGGTAAACAAAATGAAGATGAAAGAATGAATGGAGGAGAATTCCATTTAAACATGTGATTTACCAGCAATGGAGCATTTCTACTCAGAATATACTATGTCACTCCAATTATTCAGGTTTCAGTTTTCAATAACATTTTACAGTTTTCATCTAAATGTGAAGAGTTTATTTTTGAACATATTATTGGTTATTTTACATTTCCAATTATTATTAATGGGTTCTTTTAAAAAGCCTCTTAAAAGAAAGAAAATGTATCTTTATATATTTTTATATATTATATATCATGTGTGTATACACAGTTGACCCTTGAACAACACAGGTTTGAACTGCACAGGTCCAATTATATGTGCATTTTTCTTCAATAAATACATTAGAAAACTTTTTAGAGATTCGTGACAATTTGAAAAAACTCAGAAAATAAGAAAAAGTTAAGTATATCATGAATGCATAAAATATCTGTAGATATTAGTTTACTTTATAATTTACTACTGTAAAATATACACAGATCTATTATGAAAAGTTAAAATTTATCAAAACTTTTGCACACAAACATGGCCATAAGTGGCACCATTTACAACCAAGATAAATGTAAATAAACATAGAGAAATGTAAACAAATATTCAGTATTAAATCATGACTGCATAAAACTAACTGTAGCACATACTGTACTACTGTAATAATTTCATAGCCACCTCTTGTTGCTGTTGCGGTCTCTCTGGTAAATTGCATATTGTAGTAAAAAGTGATCTCTTGTGGTTCTTGCATATTTTTCACTATGTTTAGTGCAGTAACATACACCTTGAATAACATCCAAGGAGCCACATGAAATGCCACTAGTGATGCTGGAAGTGCTCCCAAGAAGCAGAGAAAAGTCATGGCATTAATTAATTGCTTGAACTGCTTGGTATATACTATAAACTGGGGTCTGCAGCTGCAGTTTCTCGCCATTTTAAGATACATAAACCCAGCATAAGGACCATGTACAGAAGGACAAATATGACATGTTCTCACTCACATATGGGAACTAAAAAAGTTGATCTCATGCAGGTTGAGAGTAGAATGATAGATACCAGGGACTGGGAAAGGTGTCATTGTCAGGGGGTGGGAGGGATGAAGAGAGGTTGGTTAATGGGTACAAACACACAGTTAGATAGAAGGAATAAGTTCTAATGTTTCATAGCAGAGTAGGATAACTACAGTTAAAAACAAATGTATATTTCAAAATAGCTAGTAGCTATGTCTTAAAACGGTCCCAACACAGAGAAATAAATACTCAAGGTGATAGATATCCTAAATATTCTGGCTTGATCATTACACATTCGAGTCATGTAACAAAACATCATATATACCTGATTAAGTATGTATAAATATTATACATCAACAAAAAATAAATAAAAGGTAAATCTAAGCATGCTTCTTTAGTGAAGCAATTTGAGTTATATTCTTTCAGAGAATTCAACTGTTTAACAAATAGATAACCTTGTAATCTAGTGTTGATAACATGTTATTGGTGATTTTTTTTTTTTTTTTTTTTTTTTTTTTGAGACAGGATCTCACTCCATTGCCTGGGCTGGAGTGCAGTGGCACAATCATGGCTCAATGTGACCTCAACCTCCCAGGCTCAGGTGATTCTTCCACCTCAGCCTCCTCAGTAACTGGGACCACAGGCACACACCACCATGTCTGACTAACTTTTTGTATTTGCTTTGGCCATGTTGTCCAGGCTGGTCACGAACTCCTGGGCTCAAGCAATTGCCCACCTCAGTCTCCCAAAATGCTGGGATTACAAGCAGGAACCATCATGCCTGGTTAACTGATATTTCTTACCTGTGTTCATAAGTACTTATTATAATATGTTTATGCATATACATTTAAAATGTAATTATAAGCAGGATCCTTTGGAGATGCATTATTTGGTCTTTTCTTTCAGGGAATGGAACTAGTTAACAAATAGAGAACACTGTAATATAGTGTTGAGAATGTGCTATTGAAGGATAGTCATCTCTTCCTTAGAATTTCTGAGGCCTGATGTGCATGAGTTTACATATACACAAGTAAAAGCTAAATCTAAGTATAGTTCTTTAAAAAAAGAAAGAAAAGGAAACTTGTGAAGGCAAATGTACTTTTGTGAAATGCCTTTTTACGTTGTTTTAAAAATGTAGCTTTTATGTGGGTGCAGGATTGCTATGACAAAGGCATACTTTTAGACGCTAATGTGATTCAAGAAAAAGTGAAGCCATTCTATGACAACTTAAAGCAAAAGGAAGCTGAAAGATCTAATGCTGGAGAATTTAATGCCAGCAAAAGATGGTTTGATAATTTTAGAAAGAGCTTTGGCTTAAAAAATATCAAGGTAATAGGGGAAGCAGCTTCTGCAGACCAAGAAGCAGCAGATACATTCCCAGATGCCTTTAAAGGAAATCACTGAGGAAAATGGATATCTGCCTAAACAAGTTTTTAATGGAGACAAAAGTGCCCTATTCCAGGAAAAAAAAAAAAACATGCCACATAGGATATTTATTAGGAAGAGAAGCAAGCACCAGGATTTAAGGCAGGATGGGATAGGCTAACTCTACTGCTTTGTGCAAATGCAGTCAGGTTTATGACAAAGATTGCCCTTATCTATAAAGCTGCTCGCCTTCAAGTTTTGAAGGGAAGGATAAACACCAATTGCCAGTCTCTCAGTAATACAACAAGAAGGCCTGGAAAACAAAAACGCTTTTTCTGAATTGATTCCATCAGTGCTTTGTCCCTGAAGTCAGTAAGTGCTTTGCCAGTAACGGACTGCCTTTTAAAGTTATTTTGATATTGATAATGCCCCAGGTCACCCAGCATCCCATGAGTTCAATACCAAAGGTGTCAGAGTAGTTTATATGTTTTGAAGTACAACATCTCTAATTCAGTCCCTAGATCAGGGAGTCACATTGACCTTTAAGGTTCATTATACATTGTGCTCTATGGAAAGGGTGGCCAATGCAATGGAAGAGAATCCAGGAGAGAGAACATCATAAAAGTTTGGAAGGATTATACCATTGAACATGCCATTACTGTTATAGAAAAAGCCATGAAAGTCATCAAGACTCAGAAAAGAAATCCCTGCAGGAGAAAACTGTTCTAGATATAGAACATGACTTCATAGGATTTACAAGAGCTAATCAAGAAAATCATGAAAGAGATTGTAGATATGGCAAAAAAGGTGAAAGGTGAAGGGTTTCAAGATACGGAGCTTACAAAAACTAAAGAGCTAATAGATACTCTCCAGAGGAATTAACAGAAGACAACTTGATGGAGATGAGTACTTAAGAACCAGTTACAGACGACAAGGAAGAAGACATAAAAGAAGCAGTGCCAGAAAACTCTGACATTAGACAATCTGGCAAAAGTGTTGACCTCTTTTGACTTCTTTATGACACAGATCTTTCTATGATACAGGCTCTGAAGCTAAAGTAAACAGTAGAAGAAGGATTGGTACCATGTAAAAACATTTTTAGAGAAACGAAAAATCAAAACTCAGAAAGAAATAATGATGTATTGCCATAAAGTTACACCAAATGCGCCTGCCTCTCCTGTCCCCTATTCTACCTCCTCCACCTCTTCTGCCTCTGCTACCAATGAGACAGCAAGACCAACTCTGCCTCTCCCTTCTCCTCCTCAGCCTACTCAACATGAAGATGATGAGGACTGCGACTTTTATGATGATCTATTCCTACTTAATGAATAGTAAATATATCTTCTCTTTCTTAAGATATTAATATTTTCTTTTCTTTAGCTTACTTTATTGTATAAATACAGTATATAATATGTACAACTTACAAAATATGTGTTAATCAACTGTTTATGTTATCAGTAAGGATTCTGGCCAACAGTAGGCTATTAGTAGTTAAGTTTTGCAGAGTCAAACATTTTATTCAGATTTCTGACTGAGCAGCATCCCTAAACCCTGCAATGTTCAAAGATAAACTGTACACACATAATGTGTGTGTGTGTATTTATGTGTATGTGTATATATATGTGTATATATATAATGTATCCTGATAAAAGGATAAAAGGTGTTTTGTAAATGGCAGTAAAAGCATTATCTTTACAAATGTGAAGAATGGTACTCATTTACATTTTTATTTTACATTTTTGTTTACATTTTTCTTTTGTATATTTTTAAATAGTTGTATATATTTTTGTTTACTTTTTTGTTTATATTAATTTTTACTTACACTATTTGACTCAACATTTTTATAAGGTAAACTGTGAGAAAAACAAATAATTATTAATTAATATAACATATATTAATAGGTGAAACAAGCATAACTTACCACATCTGAACTAGAACTGAAACAGCTGTCGGTTGGTCTTGGAGAGTAACTGGTAGACCAACTACTCTGTGCAGAATCAAGAGCTGAAAATAAAGGTTTAATACATGAATAATGGCATTTATGAATACTCTACAACATACATATGCCAAGTAGAAGATATCTGCTGATAAAACAAATTTAGATAACAACATACAACACTTTAAAATGTACCAAAATTAGTTAAAATTGTGGATATTTAGCACCTTACAATTCTGACAGGATTTATGGGTTTATTTTACCCTTAAAAAATGTGTAGCTACAAATGAAATAAGGGTATATAATGTAAGTGAAGAAAACAGACTAGAGAAACTTGGATTGATTTTTCCAACATGTGAATTATATTTTATGAACAAATAAAGTGTTAACCTGAGGGAAGGAAGAAAAAACCAAGTTATTAAGTCCTAAGGCATCAAACATTTGCCAATCTAGTAAATGAAAGTTTACTATGCAATCAAATGCTGTGAATAAAACCTATTCAAAGCATCCAGTTTGATAAATTTTCATTATCTGCTTAATATTACTATTTTACAATTGCAAGTAAAGTTTTAAAATGGGATTGAGATGTAGGTCATGAATCCCTACTATGTATAAATGATAAAGAGCAACCGTAGCTTCAACCACTCCTGTTACCTTGTTCATGAAAATGAGTCTGCTATCAAGAGAAGCAAAAGGCTGCAGAACATGAAACAACACCACATACCAGATCACATACCCTCCTATATGCAATAAACCATGAGCACCTCAGGCCAGGACTAATGCTCTCTGTAACAGAATCTAGCTTCAGTCAACTGAGAGGCAGAGAGAACTTAGCTGAACTCTGATACCCTTATTTCATCATTCTAGAAGGAAATTTATACCCCCACAAAGCAGGTTTCTCCCTGACAACAGAAAGTAGAGTGCACAAAAATGAAGGGTAGAATATTACTACTAACAACATAATTTAAGGGCATTTCACCCTCATTTCACCAACAAGGTTCATTCAGTCCATAAGTACTGTAAATCCACAGTCATCAGAAAGGAAGAAATTTGTCTGCTGAATGAATGTTCTCATCTTTAACAGTACAGGAAAGGGCATGCAAATGAAAATAAGTACAAATAAACACTTGTTTTGGTGACCATGGCCTTATAGTATAGTTTGAAATCAGGTAGTGTGATGTGTTCAGATTTGTTATTTTCGTTTAGTCTTGCTTTGGCTATGCGGGCTCTTTTTTGGTTCCATATAGATTTTAGAGTTGTTTTTTCTAATTCTGTGAAGAATGATGGTGGTATTTTGATGAGACTGCATTGAATTCGTAGATTGCTTTTGGCAGTATGGTCATTTCCACAATATTGATTCTACCCATCCATGAACATGGAATGTGCATGGTACTGGTATAAAAATAGGCACATAGACCAATGGAACAGAATAGGGAACCCGGAAATAAACCCAAATACTTACAGTCAACTGATCTTCAACAAAGCAAATGAAAACATAAAGTGGGGAAAAGATACCCTTTTCAACAAATGGTGCTGGGATCATTGGCTAGCCACATGTAGGAGATCCTCATCTCTCACCTTATAGAAAAATCAACTCAAGATTGATTAAGGACTTAAACCTAAGACCTGAAGTTATAAAAATTCTAGAAGATAACACGGGAAAAACCCTTCTAGACATTGGCTTAGGCAAGGATTTCATGACCAAGAACCCAAAAGCAAATGCAATCAAACAAATATATAGCTGGGACCTAATTAAACTAAAGAGCTTTTGCACGGCAAAAGGAACAGTCAGGAGAGTAAACAGACAACCCACAAAGTGGAAGAAAATCTTCACAATCTATACATCTGACAAAGGACTT
The DNA here is from genome assembly GCF_000951045.1 of Mandrillus leucophaeus. Lineage (NCBI taxonomy): Eukaryota > Metazoa > Chordata > Mammalia > Primates > Cercopithecidae > Mandrillus > Mandrillus leucophaeus. The sequence goes on along the minus strand of NW_012101636.1, from coordinate 8,173 downwards.
ATATCCAGAATTTACAAGGAACTCAAATCAATAAGAAAAAAACAAACAATCTCATCAAAAAGTGGGCTAAGGGCATGAACAGACAATTCTCAAAAGAAGATATACAAATGGCCAACAAACACATGAAAAAATGTTCAATATCACTAATGATCGGGGAAATGCAAATCAAAACCATAATGTGATATCACCTTACTCCTGCAAGAATGGCCATAATCAAAAAATCAAAAAACAGTAGATGTTGGCATGGGATTGGTGAACAGAAAACACTTCTACGTTGCTGGTGGGAATGTAAACTAGTACAGCCGCTATGGAAAACAGCGTGGAAATTCCTTAAAGAATTAAAAGTAGGGCTACCATTTGGTCCAGCAGTCCCACTACTGGGTATCTACCCAGAGGAAAAGAAGTCATTATTCAAAAAAGATACTTCCACACACATTTATAGCAGCACATTTCACAATTGCAAAATCATGGAACCAACCCAAACTCCCATTAATCAATGAGTGGATGAAGAAACTGCAGGGGGTGTGTGTGTGTGTGTGTATATTTATATATATATGATGGAATAAGAATGCAGCCATAAAAAGGAAGGAATTAACAGTATTTGCAGTGACCTGGATGAGATTGGAAACTATTATTCTAAGTGAAATAACTCAGGAATGGAAAACCAAACATCGTATGTTCTCACTGATATGTGGGAACTATGATATGAAGATGCAAAGGCATAAGAATGATACAATGGACTTTGGGAACTTGGGGGAAAGAGTGGAAAGAGGGAGAGGGATAAAAGACTACAAATATGGTGCAGTGTTTACTGCTTGGGTGATGGGTGCACCAAAGTCTCACAAATCACCACTACTTTCTCATGTAACCAAATACCACCTGTACCCCAATAATTTGTGGTAAAAAATTTTTTAAAACTTAAAAAAAAACCACTTATTGAGTAACTACTTTATGTAAGGCACTGTGATAGTTATTAGGGACACAAGGTCAGAGCCCTCAAAGTGTTCAGAATCTTGTAGTGGAGAAAGATACACATTTTTTAAGTCACAAAATAAGATGTGACATCATAGAAGATACAAAAGTAGTAGGCGGCTAAGTGTGATGAACCCTAGGGAAAGAGATTTGGTGACAATTTAGAGAAAACACAAGTATAAAGAATAGGTTTTGAATGGTGAATAAACAATTTTCAGAGACAAGATGAAAAACTAACATGTGGGATAGAGGGAAAAGAATGTGCAAATATTTCTAAACATTAATGGAGGTACATTTTAGATTGTCCATGATGTTACCTAAGGATGCATTAAAGAGAGGTGAGACAATGAAATCAAGTCAGTTAGATGATTAACTGAATAATCTAGGTGTGAAGTGATTATGACCTGCAATAAAGCAGTGAAATTGGGATAGAGAAGAAGCAAAAGATTCAAGTTTCAAGAAGGCTTTCAAATAGCCTCAATTTTTGCCTGTATGTACATTTAAAAACTTTTCTGTATCTGGTATAACATCAATATCAAAATCTGATAAAGATTGCACACACATATACACATTCTCTCTCTACAGGAAAATCTCACTTTGAATACCAATACGAAAACCTTACACTAAGAAAGTATTAAATTTTTTAAAAAGAACAGAATAAAAAGAAGAGCAAAGAATCACAACACAGCAGGACTTGGTGGAATTTACTATAGGAATGCTAAGATGGTCCAAATCACAAAATCCATTAGTAAAATTCACCATTTAAAAAGATCTATATCGGGCTGGGCGCGGTGGCTCAAGCCTGTAATCCCAGCACTTTGGGAGGCCGAGACGGGCTGATCACGAGGTCAGGAATCGAGACCATCCTGGTTACCACAGTGAAATCCCGTCTCTACTAAAAAAAAAAAAAAAAAAAAAACACACAAAAAACTAGCCAGGCGAGGTGGCGGGCGCCTGTAGTCCCAGCTACTCGGGAGGCTGAGGCAGGAGAATGGCGTAAATCCGGGAGGCGGAGCTTGCAGTGAGCTGAGATCCGGCCACTGCACTCCAGCCTGGGTGACAGAGTGAGACTCCGTCTCAAAAAAAAAAAAAAAAAAAAAAAATCTATATCAAAATGAAGTATCACCTCACACCTCTTAGGGTGACCACTGTCAGAAAAAAACAAAAAATAACAAATATTGGCAAGGATGTAGAAAAATTGGAACCTTTCTGCACTGCTGGTGGGAATGTAAAATGGTGCAGCAACTACGGAAAATGGTATGAAGATTTCTCAAAAAAATAAAAATAGAACTACTATATAATCCAGAAATATAACTTCTGAATATATATCTAAAATAACTGAAAGCAGGACCTAGAAGAGATATTTGCATACTTATGTTCATTGCAGCATTATTCACAATAGCCAAGAGTCAGAAACAACCTAAATGACAATCAATGAAAGAATGGATAAAGAAAATATGGTATATGCATACAATTGAATACTATTCAGCAATGAAAAAGAAGGAAATCTTGTTATATACTACAATGTGGATGAAACTTAAGGACATTATGTTAAGTGAAACAAGCCATTATAAAAAAGATAAATACTACATGATTTCATCTACTAGGTATATAAGTAGAATATAGAAACAGAAGGTAAAATGGTAAGGGTCAGGGGCTGGGGAGAGTGGCAAGTAGGAAATTGTTGTTTAGGGAGTGTGAGAGACAGGACGAGGGTCTGTTACACAACAATGTGCATGTGGTTGACAATATTGTATTGTACACCTGGAAACTGTTAAGAGGATAAATGTTATGTTGCATGCTTTTTTGCAACAATAATGCAAAAAGACATATGAATAAAAATAATCATTCCCATAGATCCCATAGATGCTAAGAATCACTTTCTCCCAAATTACTGATTCATCAAAAACACCTCACAAGAAAAAAAAGCTATTGGCAAAACACACACACACACACACACACACACACACACGAGCCTAAGCCCCAAATTCAGAATCTTACTTAATACAGAAACACAGGATATATATTCATGCTAAAGTAGCTGTGTGTGTGTGTGTGTGTGTGTGTGTGTGTGTGTGTGTCAGAAGGCACTACAGATAAATCTAAAAAGAAACATGCAGAATCTATGTGAGGAAGACTTCAGGAAAGTGCTTGAAGGTATTTTAAGCAACTACTAAATATAAAAAACTAGACTGAATTAATGAAAGGACATCTTATGTTCTTAGACTACTCAATATTATTAGGATAATAATTCACACTAAACTAGCACAGTTAACAGTTTCCTAATAAAAATTAAAACTTTTCTTTTGGACTTAAGTTGATTTTAAACGTTATATGAAAAAGCAATCCAACAATAACCAGAAAAAACTTTTTAAAAAGTGCAAAGAGGCATGTAATTCTTCAAGAAATTAAACATTTATAAAAAGATGATTTTAAAAAAGCGGTATGGTATTGGCACATGAAGATTAGGAAAGATCAATGAAACAATTAAGAAACCCACACAATAGGTTAGCTACATATGTAAAGTTATTATATAAAAAAGGTAGTATCACAAATACCTAGGGAAAAGATGTGTTTTTAAAACTTGGCTGGGCGCGGCGGCCCATGCCTGTAATCCCAGCACCTTGGGAGGACAAGGCAGGGGGATCACGAGGTCAGGAGACCACGGCCATCCTGGCTAACATGGTGAAACTCCGTCTCCACTAAAAAAATGTAAAAAATTAGCCAGGCGTGGTAGCAGAAGAATGGCGTGAACCCGGGAGGCGGAGCTTGCAGTGAGCTGAGATTGCGCCACTGCACTCCAGCCTGGCCGACAGAGCCAGACTCCGTCTCAAAAACAAACAAACAAACAAAACCTTGGACTGATAGAAACCTCATGCCTTAAATCAACTCAAAATCCAAATGGATTAAAGAACTAAATTTAAAAATATAAAAGCATACTAATTCTAGAAGAAAATATGGTAAGTTCTTTCGTAACTTGGAAGTGTGGAGAGTCTGGAGAGTCTAAATCCAGAAATAAAAGAAAAAATTGATCAATTTAACTACATAAAGAAGATTAACCTTCTGCAAAGCAAGAGACACTATATGCAAAGACTAAACAAAATAAATCAAAAACCAACATTAAACTAGAAGAAAACATTTGCCACATATCAAAACATACATGCTTTTACTTTTTAATTTTTATGGATACATAGTAGGTACATATATTTACGGCATATATGAGATGTTTTGATACAGGGATACAATGTATAATAATCACATGAAAACTGGGGTATTCATCCCCTAAAGCATTCATCCTTTGTGTTATCTAATTATATTGTTTTCGTTATTTTAAAATGTACAATTCAATTTTTATTCACTATAGCTACCTTGCTGTGCTAGCAAATACTAGGTCTTATTCATTCTTTCTAATTAAAATTTGTGTACCCATTAACCATCACCACCCTCCCAACCCCACCACTACCCTTTCTAGCCTCCAGTAACCATTCTTCTACCCTCTTATTTCCATGAGTTCAAATGCTTTGATTTTTAGATCGCACAAATAAGTGAGAACATGTGTTGTCTTTCTGGGCCTGGCTTGTTTCACTTAACATAATAACCTCCAGTTCCATCCATGCTGTTGCAAATGACAGGATTATTCTTTTTTTATATTTTCTGGAGTTAGGCAAGTTGATTTTAAAGGTTATATGAAAAAGTAATCAAGAATAACCAGAAAAAAACCTTTTTAAAAAAATGAAAGGAGGGGTGTAACTTCTCAAGAAATTAAACATTATAAAACAATAATTATTATCATTATTATATTACATATAATTAGATTATTAGATTGTGTTTAATTAACACATTTTCTTTAGCGATTCATTTTGTGATGGACACTTAGGTTGCTTCCAAATCTTGGCTATCGCGAACAGTGCTGCAACAAACATGGGAGTGCAGATATCTCTTTAATATACTGATTTCCTTTCTTTGGGGTATATATCCAGCAGTGGGATTGCTTGATCACATGGTAGCTCTATTTTTAGTTTTTTGAGGAACCTCCAAACTATTCTCCATAGTGGTTGTACTAATTAATGTTACCATCGATAGTGTATAAGGGTTCCGTCTCTCCATATCCTCACCAGCGTTTGTTATTGCCTGTCTTTGGGATATGTCATTTTAACAGAGGTGAGATGATATCTCACTTTACTTTTGATTTGCATTTCTTTGATGATCAATGATGTTGAGCACTTTTTCACATGCCCCTTCCATGTGTATGTCTCTTTTGAAAAATGTCTATTCAAATATGTGGCCTATTTCTTCTTGAGATTATTAGATTCTTTTCTATACAGTTGTTTAAACTCCTTATATATTATATTAATCCCTTGCCAGATGGGTAATTTGCAAATATTTTCTCCCATTATGGGTTGTCTCTTTACTGATTGTTTCCTTTATTGTGTAGAAGCTTTTTAACTTGATGTGACCCCATTTGTCCATTTTTGCTTTGGTTCCCTATGCTTGTTATTATTCCAGAAATTTTTACTCAAACGAATGTCCTGGGGAATTTCCTCAGTGTTTTCTTGTGGTAGTTCCATAGTTCAAGGTCTTAGATTTAAGTCTTTAATCCATTTTGCTTTGATTTTTGTATATGGTGAGAGACAGGGGTCTAGTTTCATTCTTCTGCATACAGATATCCAGTTTTCCCTGCAACATTCATTGAAGAGACTGTCTTTTCCCAGTGCATGTTCTTGGCACCTCTATCAAAAATGAATTCATTGGAAATGTGTGGAATTGTTTCTGGGTTCTCTATTCTGTTCCATTGGTCTATGTGTCTGTTTTATGCTGGTACCATGCTGTTTTGGTTACTATAATTCTGCAGTATAATTTGAAGTAAGGTAATGCTATTCCTTCAGTTTTGTTTCTTTTTCTTAGGATAACTTCAGCTATTCTTGGTCTTTCATGGTTCCATGTAAATTTTGGGATTAGTTTTTCAATTTCTGTTAATAATGTCGTTCGTATTTTGATAGGGATTGCATTGAATATGTAGATTGCTTCAGGTAGTAAGGACATTATAAACAATACTGATTCTTCTAATCCATGAACAGGGAATATCTTTCCATGTTTTGGTGTCCTCTTCAGTGTCTTTCATCAGTGTTTTACAGTCTTTATTATTGAGCTCTTTCACTTCTTTGGTTAATTCCTAGGTACTTAACTTTATTTGTGGCTACTGTAAATGGAACTACTTAAAAAAATTTTTTTCAAACTGTTCACTGTTGGCATATAAAAATGCTACTGAATTTTGTACGTTGATTTTGCCTCCTGCAACTTTACTGATTTTGTTTATCAATTCTACTAGGTTTTTGATGGAGTCTTTAGGTTTTTCTAAATATAAGACCACATCATTGGCAAACAAGGATAATTTGACTTTCTTCCAGGTTGGATGCCCTTTATTTCTTTCTCTTTTCTCATGCTGTAGATAGAACTTCCAGTACTATGTTGAATAAGAATGAAAGTGGGCATATTTGTCATGTTCCAGATCTTAGACGAAAGCCTTTCAGTTCTTCCCCATTAAGTACTATACTAGCTGTGGGTCTATCATATTTGGCTGTTATGATGTTATGTTCCTTCTATATTCAGGGTTTTTTGACGATTTTTATCATGAAGGGATGTTAAATTTTTATCAAATGCTTTTTCAGCATCAATTGAAATGTTCATATGTTTCTTGCCCTTCATTCTGCTGTTATGATGTATCACATTGATTGATTTGTGAATCTTGAACCATTCTTGTATCCCAGGGATAAATCCCACTTGGTCATAATAAATAATCTTTTCAATGTACTTTTGAATTGTATTTGCTAGTATTTTGTTGAAGATATTTGCATCAACATTCATCAGAGACACTGACCTGTAGTTTTCTTTTCTTGATGTATTTGTCTGGTTTTGGTATCAGGGTAATACACTGCCTTATAGAACGGGTTTGGAAGTAGTCCCTCTTCTTCCATTTTTCAGAATATTTTTAGTAGGACTGGTATTAGTTCTTCTTTACATGTTTTGTAGAATTCAGTGGTGAAGCCTTCAAGTCCCAGGCTTTTCTTTCCTGGGAGACTTTTTATTACACTTCAATCTAGTTCCTGATTATTGGACTGTTCAGGTTTTGGATTTCTTCGTGGTTCAATCTTGGTAGATTGTGCGTGTCTAGGAATTTATCCATTTCTTCTATATTTTCCAACTTATTGGCATGTAGTCATTCACAGTAGCCACTAATGATCCTTTCAATTCTTGTTATCAGCTATAATGTTCCTTTTTCATCTCTGATTTTATTTAAATCTTCTCTCTTTTTCTTAGTCTAGCTAAATGTTTGTCAATTTTGTTTAATTTTTCAAAAACCAACTTTTTGTTTCATTGATATTTTGTACTGTTTGCTTCATTTCAATATCATTTATTTCTGCTTGTCTTTATTATTTCTTTTCTGCTACTAATTTTGGGTTTGGTTTGTTCTTGCTTTTCTAGTTCTTTAAGATATATAGGTAAGTTGTTTATTTGTTGTTTTTCTTCTTTTTTGATGTAGGCTTTTAGAGCTACAAATTTCCCTCCTAGCACTGCTTTTGCTGTATCCCACAGGTTTTGGTATATTGTGTTTCAATTATCATTTGTTTCAAGGAATTTTTCAATTTCATTCTTAATTTCTTCATTGACCCACTGGTCATTCAGGTGCATATTGTTTAATTTTCATGTATTTGTATAGTTTCCAAAATTCCTCATTGTTGATTTCTAGTTTTATTCCATTGTAGTTAGAAAAGATACTTGATATCATTTCAATTTTCGAAAATGTTTTAAGACTTGTTTTGTTGCCTAACGTATGTCTATCTTTGAGAATGATCCATGTGCTGAGGAAAAGAATGTCTATTCTGTAGCTACTGGATGAAATGTTATATAAATATCTATTAGGTCCATTTGATCTATAATACAGATGAAGTCTGGTGTTTCATCATTGTTTTCTTTCTGGAAGATCTGTCTAATGCTGAAAGAGGAATGTTGAAGTCTCCAACTATTATTGTATTGGGGGTGTATCTCTTCCTCCTTCACTCTAATAATATTTGCTTTATATATCTGAGTGTTTCACTGTTGGGTGCATATATATTTTAAATTGTTATACCCTCTTTATGAATTGGCCCCCTCCACGAGTGTGGAGCCCTCATGGCCTAACTACCTCTTTTTTTTTTTTTTT
>NW_012101635.1:46396-50223 GCF_000951045.1 Mandrillus leucophaeus | reverse complement strand
AGGTTGCAGTGAGGTGAGATCGCACTATTGCACTCCAGCCTGGACAACAAGAGTGAAACTCCATCTCAAAATAAATAAATAAATAAATGTATTCAAAGTAAATATTGTTACCTTATATTCATACTATTGTAAAAAAATACTGTTTAATTTATATAAATGCATGTTGTCTACAAACACTACACATAACTATGCTAATTGTTCTAAAGTAATAAATAGAAGCCAAAGTACACTGTTCAGTTTATATATTGAACTGCTTTTGCTTTTGCAGTGTAAATACTTCAGCCTGCAAATAATCAATAATTACCTTGGATAATCAGTTTCCCATCAAACAAACTTAGTATCTTTTAGTATTTATCATTCTGCAATGCTAAATTTCATCCTATCTTTGTGCTCAACTTTTGTGTGCTCTTACAATGAGCTTTAATCTAAACAAATCTGTGTCTCCTTTAAAAGACTAAAAACACGAAACATGGGCCAGGCACGGTGGATCACGCCTGTAATCTCAGTATTTCGGGAGGCCGAGGCAAGAGGATCACAAGGTCAGGAGTTCGAGACCAGCCTGGCCAACATGGTGAAACCCCATCTCTACTAAAAATACAAAAATTATCCAGGTGCAGTGGTGCGCACCTGTAATCCCAGCTACTTCAGATGCTGAGACAGCAGAATCGCTTGAACCTGGGAGGCAGAGGTTGCAGTGAGCCGAGATTGCACCATTGCACTCCAGTCTGGGCAACAGAGTGAGATTCTATTTCAAAAAAAAGAAAAAGAAAAAGAAAAGAAACATAAACCTTTGCCAAAGCAAAAATAAAAAGCAATGAATCTGAGTTCCTAAATGAATACAATCCTGAGTCAGTAAGAATGACTGTAAGAAAGTAAATAAGTAAGAAAACAAACAAAAAACCCACTTGATATCATACAATTACATGGAAATTAAACAGCCTGCACTTAAATGACTTTGGGGTAAATAATGACATTAAAGCAGGAATTAATAAGTTATTTAAAATAAATGAGAACAAAGATACAACATAACAGAATCTCTGCAACACAACTAAGACAGTGTTAGTGGGAAAATTTATACCATTAAATGTTCACATCAAAAAGGTAGAAAGACCTGAATTTTACAACTTAATATCATCAGTAAAGAATGAGAGAAGAAAGAGCAAATGAACTCTTCAGCTAGCAGAAGACAAGAAGTAACCAAAATCAGATGTGAAATGAAGGAGATTTAGACAGTAAAAACTATACAAAAGATAAAGAAATCTAGGAGTTAAATCTTTGAAAAAATTTCTAAGTTAAATAAACCACTAGCTAGATTAATGAAGAAGATCCAAACTTGAAATGACAAAAGGGATATTATTTACTGACCCCACAAAAATACAAATAACTATTGAAGTCTACTATGAACACTTCTATGCACACAAACTAGAAAATCTAGAAAAAATGGATAAATTTCTGGACAACTACATCCTCCCAAGAGTGAACAAAAAAATAAATTGAGTCCCTGAATAGATCAATAACAGGCTCCAAAACTGAATTTGTAATAAATAGCCTACCAACCCAAAAAAGCCCAAGACCAGACAGATTCACAGCTGAATTCTACCAGATGTACAAAGAAAATCTGGTACCATTTCTACTATAACTATTCCAAAAACATTGAGGAGGGTCTCCTCACCAAGTAATTATATAACAACAGCATCATTCTGATAACAAAACACGGCAGAGATAAAACAAAAAATAGAAAACTTGAGGACAGTATCTTTGATAAACAGTGATGAAAAAAACCTCAACAAAATACCAGCAAACCAAATCCAGCAGCACATCAAGAAGCTAATCCAATATGTTCAAGTAGGTTTTATCCATGGGATGAAGATTGGTTCAACATACACAAATTAATAAATGTTATTAATCACATAAACAGAACTAAAGACAAAAATCACAAGACTATTTCAATAGATGCAGAAAAAGCTCTCAATAAAATTTAACATCTTTCATGTTAAAAGCCCTCAACAAACTATGCATTGAAGGTACATACTTCAAAATAATGAGTTATCTATGACAAATCCACAGCCAACATACTCAATGGAAACAACCTGGAAGCAATTCTCCTTGAAAACTGGAGGAAGACAAAAGTGCCTTCTCTCACCGCTCTTAGTCAACATAGAATTCAAAGTGCTAGCCAGAGCAATCAGGCAAGAGAAAAAATAGAAGGCATTCAAACAGAAAGAGAGGAAGTCAAACTATCCCTGTTTGCAGATAACATAATTCTATGTCTAGGAAATTCTACAGTCTCAGCAGAAAAGCTCTTTAAACTGACAGGCAACTTCAGCAGACTTTCAAAATACAAAATAAATGTACTAAAGTCAGTAGCATTCCTGTACATCAACAGTAGCCAAACAAAAAGCCAAATCAAAAACAATCCCATTCACAATATCTAGGAATACAGCTAACCAGGGTGGGGGGGTGGAAGATCTCTATGACAAGAATTACAAAAGATTGAATAAAGAAGTCAGAGATGACACAGACAAATAGAAAACCATTTTGTGCTCATGAATAAAAAAGATCAATATCATTAAAATAGCCATACTGCCCAACGAAATTTACAGGTTTAATGCTATTTTTACTAAACCACTGTTAACATTTTTAACAGAACGAAGAAAACAAAACAAAATGAAATGAAAGGAAACTACTTTAAATTTCATATGGAACCAAAAAAACAAGCAAAGAAACAAACAAAGTCCGAACAGCCAAGGCAATCCTAAGCAAAAAGAACAAAACTGAAGGCATTACATTACCGACCTCAAACTATACTACAGTGCTACAGTAACTGAAGCAACCTGGTACTGGTACAAAAACACAAAAAACAAACAAAAAAAACAGACTCATAGACCAATGCAACACAATAGAGGCCTGGAAATAATGCAACACACCTACAACCATCTGACCTTTAACAAAGCTGAGAAAAGGAATTTGGGAAGAAATCCCTATTTAATAAATGGTGCTGAAATAACTAGCTAGCACTATGTAGCAGATTGAAACTGGACACCATCCTTATACTATATACAAAAAAAAAAAAAAGACTTAAGATGAATTAAAAACTTAAATGTAAAACTTAAAAGTTGTAAAAAAAAAAAATAAAAACACTGACAGATAATCTAGGAAATACCATTCTAAACATAGAAAGTGGCAAAGACTTCATGATGAAGGCACCAAAGCAATTGCAACAACAGCAAAATTTGACAAGTGGGACCTAATTAAACTAGAGTCCTTCTTCACAGAAAAGGAAACTATCAACAGAGTGAACAGACAACCTACAGAATAAAAAAGAAATTTGCAAACTACACTTCTGACAAAGCTCTAATATCCAGAATCTATAAAGAACTTAAACAAGTTTACAAGAAAAAAAGCAAACAACCTCATTAAAAAGCAGGCAAAAAAAAAAAAAAAAAAAAAAGCATTCTTTTGAATGCTTTTCAAAAGAAGATATACCTGTGGCTAACACACATATTTTTAAAAATGTTCATCACTAATTATTAGAGAAATGCAAAGTAAAACCACAATGAGATACCATTTCACACAAGTCAGAATGGTTATTATTAAAAAGTCAAAAAATAACAGATGCTGGCAAGGTTGTAAAAAACAGGAAATGCCTATACACTGCTGGTGGGAATGTAAATTAGTTCAACCATTGTGAAAACCAGTGTAGTAATTCCTCACAGAACTAAAAGCATAATTATCATTTGACCCAGCAATTTCAGAATTGCTGGGTATGTACCCAAAGAAATACATTCTATCAAAAAGACACGTGCACATTTATGTTCATGGCAGCA
>NW_012101635.1:38026-41796 GCF_000951045.1 Mandrillus leucophaeus | reverse complement strand
GTATTCAGTAAGACTTTCCCAGTCCCCTTCCTGTGGACCCTCAGCTTTCCAGGGCTCTGAAGCTTCTCTCAGTATAAAGGCTTCTTCCATGGCTGGGGTGAGCAGGCTGAGACACCTGCACAGGAGGCTTCCCAGAAAGAACTAATTGGCCCTTTAATAACCTCTTTTTGCAGGCTCAATATTATCCTTAGCTCAGAGTAACTGGGCTCAAGCTTTAATTCTCATCTCAGAGTTATTCACCTGGCTTTTGAAACTGTAAAATCCAGCAAAATTACTCAAACACAGTATTCACAGAAGGGAAGGAAATTTTAAGGTGTCTACATTTCATACCTCAATAAGAAAACCAAAAGTATCTATTCCTTTCAAACAATGAATGTATTATTGAATTATTTCAATTAAAATCATGTAGTAAACAATTAGTCACATGGGAACACTTCTAGGAGGTACCAAGTTTCATCTAATAAAATTTAGCATGAAACTCAGAAATCAAGATAAAGGGATATAGAACAGAGATAGTCACCGTCACAAATGTACCCTGCAAGAAGAGGAACTCATGTTTTCATGAATCTATGTAACTCATCAGTTATCTACCACATTTTCTTGTAGAAATGTATTCATTTTCCAGAGCCCAAATGGAAGACTTTTCCTGTTCTTCTCCTTCATAGCTAGTATTCTAAAAGCTAAGCCTTAAAATTCTGTTTGAAATCACCAAGCCATAAAAAACACACTTGAGAAAATTTCAAAACTCAACGTTGGGAAAGAAAAAGGTAAATGAGAATTTTTAACAAATGGAATATATGATTAGATATTATTTTTTTCTGAAACCCACCTCTTTTATGCCATTTGCAAATATATACATGTAACCTTTCAAGCCCTACTAATAAAACGCAACTTACAATTAAAAACTGAGGTCCAAATAAGTGAACAAATCTTTTACAGGTGATAAGCCCAGAGAGTGGCAGTGCTGATTAAAAAACAAATGTGCCTTACTCATGTGTCAAGTAAGGCCATTCAACCACTTGAGAGATTCTCCCACTCCATCCTGCTCAATTAAGTGCTCAATAAGCACCCTCTCAGGAGACACTGCACTATGTATGCCCCAGTGAGTGCCCCAGATGCGTTTTACTTTCCAAGTTCTTGTACCATCTCACTGGGGTCAGGTGGTTTTTGACTTTTGGGATGCCATATTTTTCTTTAACTATATTTATTTCACTGTTTTTCTGTCCCCTTAAAAAAAATTTATAGGGCAGAAATTATTTCTATGTTTTTCCCTCAGTACCATCATCTGATTGGCTGACCAGCAATGTGTCTCCAAGAAATGGAAGCTGGGTTGGGTAAAGACAGTTTTAATGTCTCAAGGGGTTAGCTTTTCAAAAAACTAAGTATACCAGGAGATTCCTGTCAGCCCTAGGGCATCCACCTGCTTCCTTGAGAGTCATTCCATACCTCAGGTTTTCCTATGAGAGAAAATATCACAGTTGATATTCACTAGACACTCTAGCAGACATAACCATGGTGGGTATCTTGGATTATCCCCAAACAGTACTGAAACCCAAGAGCAGGAAAAACTCAAGGGTGGCTGAAAAGAAAAGGCCAAAAGTTTCCAAAAGGAAACCTTGACCCAAAAACATTCTGATAAGACCTCTGTACATAGAGAAGACAAAAGAGAGACAGAGGTTTTTTTTGTTTGCTTTTTGTTTTTTACAATACAGTGTCAGGGGATTATTCTTCACTTTCTTCTCAGGGGAAATATCTTTGTAAAAGCCCCATCCAACACTTTGTCAAAAAATGATTAATTCATGGCCATGTGCAGTAGCTCACACCTGTAATCACCGCACTTTGGGAGGCCAAGGAGGGCAGATCACTTGAGGTCATGAGTTCGAGACCCGCCTGGCTAACACGGTCAAACCACGGTTCTACTAAAACTACAAAAATTAGCCAGGGGTGGTGGCATGCGCCTGTAACCCCAGCTACTCAAGAGGCTGAGGCACAAGAATCGTTTGGATGTGGAGGCAAAGGCTGCAGTGAGCAGAGATCACGCCACTGCACTCCAGCCTGGGTGACAAAGTGAGACTCCATCTTAATTTTTAAAAAATGATTCATTAAAATACAATATCTAAAATGTACACTAAAGGACAAATAGTTGATAATGTGAATTAGGGAGGGGAAATTGGCATTTGGGAATGTCGAAAAGAACTGAAAATTTAGTATTTTACTGCAAGCCAGAGTTAGGAAGAAGGAATACAGGGTGGTGGGGGGTTGACTTGAGGGGTTGCTTGGGACGCATGTGAAAAACGCAGGGAAAATCACTCCCCTGGTGGAGTGTGAAAATGACTAACTGGCAGGCAATGAGACTGATGTGGCTCTAGTCTTTGGATTTTGACATTAAAAAATGTGTGTGTGTGTGTTTGTTTTGTTTTGTTTTTTGTTTTTTTGTAAGTTACTACATTGGGGGAAACAAAATTCAGACCTAACCAACTATAAACTGCCAAGTAACCTCTGATTGCATAACCAGGATATTTGTACACTCAGAGTGGAAATTAAGAAACTACCTAACTGTGGCTGGATGAGGTGGTTCACGCCTGTAATCCCAGCACTTTGGGAGGCCAAGGCGGGGGGATCACGAGGTCGGGAGATTGAGACCATCCTGGCTAACACGGTAAAACCCCCTCTCTACTAAAAATAAAAAAAGTTAGCAGGGTGAGGTGGCCGACGCCTATAGTCCCAGCTACTCCGGAGGCTGAGGCAGGAGAATGGCGTGAACCCGAGAGTAGCGCTTGCAGTGAGCCGAGATCCCGCCACTGCATTTCAGCCTGGGCGACAGAGCGAGACTCCATCTCAAACAAACAAACAAACAAACAACATTAGTGTACCTAACCAATTAATGAATGTGGGTTTTTTTTTTTTCATCATGCACCTTATAAAAGTCTTCTCTTAAACCCTCTCCCATGGACCACAAACTACAAACCATAGCCAGGTGCTCTACAATTTTTGAACCACTGTTTGAATAAATTATTTAATATGTTTGCGGTGACTGCCATAAAGTTTTCATAACAGAAAAGAGGAACCAAAAATTCTTCCGATTCATGAACCCCGCACCCCGAGTCAGGATTCTCCCCTGACTACCCTCCCGTGGTCCCTGCACAATCAGGGAGAGATGCAGGGCGGTGGGTGCAGAGCTGCCCAGAGAGGGCTCCAGGCCGGGCACAGCCACTGCTCAGTGAAGAGAGGACGCCCGGGGTCCCGCCTGTCCCCCCAGCCACCATCTTATGGCAGAAGGGGACTGAGGGCCGAGCTGCTCCAAGGAGACCTCGGCGCCTCACATTTTGGAGCTGACTGCTGGGAGGCCTGACTCCTGCTACAGCCACCTCCCATTGCTTTCAGCCAGCCCCTTCCCCCTCTCTGGAGATGTCGGACCCGGCACTCTCACCGTTTCTAGGTTTCCTAGTGGGTCCTGGCGTCTTAGCTGTGGATCTTCCAATACTTGCAGGTCACAGGGTCACACAGACTGGGCCTCGGGAAGCTGAGGACACAGAGCAGTGAAGACGAGACCAGGAACTCTTGCTGCAGGAAGAGACTAAGGACCCGCCAAATCCCGGAAGCCGTCCCTGAGCTGAGCTAGGACCAACCGGGAGTGTATTTGCATGTAACCGTGGGTACAGGGTGATGTGCATTTATGAAGAATGTATTATATGGCTATTCGCAAATGAAAAGAATATAATAACGATTGTTTAACAATTTCAGATTTTATGAACTTCCTGGCTTCTGGT
>NW_012101635.1:36012-37976 GCF_000951045.1 Mandrillus leucophaeus | reverse complement strand
ATTTTGGAGCTGACTGCTGGGAGGCCTGACTCCTGCTACAGCCACCTCCCATTGCTTTCAGCCAGCCCCTTCCCCCTCTCTGGAGATGTCGGACCCGGCACTCTCACCGTTTCTAGGTTTCCTAGTGGGTCCTGGCGTCTTAGCTGTGGATCTTCCAATACTTGCAGGTCACAGGGTCACACAGACTGGGCCTCGGGAAGCTGAGGACACAGAGCAGTGAAGACGAGACCAGGAACTCTTGCTGCAGGAAGAGACTAAGGACCCGCCAAATCCCGGAAGCCGTCCCTGAGCTGAGCTAGGACCAACCGGGAGTGTATTTGCATGTAACCGTGGGTACAGGGTGATGTGCATTTATGAAGAATGTATTATATGGCTATTCGCAAATGAAAAGAATATAATAACGATTGTTTAACAATTTCAGATTTTATGAACTTCCTGGCTTCTGGTACTTTGAGCCGGCAGCCAGAGATTTTAAAAAGGAGGCAATCCTCTGAAATAAAATGTGAGCCAAATGTAAATGTTTAAATTTCAAGTAGCCAGACTTTTAAATTTTATTTATTTCTTTATTTATTTTGAGACTGAGTCTCACTCTATCACCCAGATTGAGTGCAGTGGCAGCAATCTCGACTCAATGCAACCTCTGGAACTCCTGGGTTCAAGCGATTCTCCTGCCTTAGCCTCCCAAATAGCTGGGATTACAGGCACCTGCTACTGCGCCTGGCTAATTTTTTTGTATTTTTAGTAGAGACAGAATTTCACCATGCTGGTCAGGCTAGTCTCGAACTGCGGACCTCAGGTGATCTGCTCACTTTGACATCCCCAAGTGCTGGGGTTATAGGTGTGAGCCACCACACCCGGCCATCCCTGTCAGTTTTCTAATAGTAAAAAATAATAATCATCAACAAAGGAATTATTTTTAATTCATATTCTTATTAGTCAAAAAACAAGTCCCCAGAATAATGATTTTGGAGTATTCTTATGGTAACACCTTACTAAACAATATAGAACTGTTTTCCTCAATACCTATAAATAATTGTCAGTAAATAAAAGAAAAACAAGATGGCCTCATCACTAGAATGAATAAATAGAGAATATTTCTTTAAAATACAATTAAAATGTTATAAAAGGGCAGTGATTTGTTTCTTAAATTCACTTACATGCCATTCTATACAATTGTAGTATTTTCCTTTTTAAATATTCTTTTGATATTATAACAATAGGAACATATTGCAACTCTTCCCTTGACATGTTGGAGGAATGTTTACAGTTATCTCATCTTGAGCTAAGGCACATTTTAATGCTTAAAGATATTATTTTATCTGCTTGAAAAGAAAAAACCTGAATTGTAAAAATTAAGAAATAGACCTTAAACCTTTTCACTATCCTTTTTTCTTCCAGCACCTTTTCTTCATGTTTCAAGAAGGATGGCTTTACATAGTAACTTAGAAATAATACCTAATGATTAACAAACTGATGGATGTGATGAATCACCTTTTTCTTGAGAAATAATATATCAACATATTCCTACTCATACATTTTTACCGGAACATGTAAAGTATTAGCATCATATATTTATCAAGGTGTCAGATACAAAAACTGTTGACAAAATGTCCTCAGAACCAACAGAAAACATTTAAATGTTATGTTCCTTTTTTGGAAACAAAGTCATTCAAATGTAATTCACACTTTCTAAAATGTAGTAGTTTTTGAATTCTCATTTACTCGTTTATCTTTATTTTTTCTTTTTTGAGACAGAGTCTCGCTCTGTTACCCAGGCTAGAGTGCACTTGTGCCATCTCGGCTCACCACCACCTCTGCCTCCTGGGTTCAAGCGATTCTCCTGCCTCAGCCTCCGGAGTAGCTGGGACTACACGTGCGTGCCACGATACCTGGCAAATTTTTGTATTTTTAGTAGGGATGGAGTTTCACCATATTGGCTAGGCTGGTCTTGAACTCCTGACCTC
>NW_012101635.1:34441-35537 GCF_000951045.1 Mandrillus leucophaeus | reverse complement strand
ACATTTCCCAAGGATTATGCTGTGATTTGTTACTATGCTAGGTATTTGTTACAGTGAATGGGGAGGATATGAGGGGGTTAAAGTTTCTGATTGTATTTGATTAGTATGTTTCTAATTTGCCATTGTCAAAATGTCTTTCAAGATACATTTTAACTTCTCTATATCAAGTTACATGAAATCAAGTAAAACCTTTCATTAGTTACCTTGAAAGATTTATTTAATTGAAGCTTTAATTAATGAAAAATGGGTTTCTTTGAGTATGTATCTTTTTCTTTTATATTGGAGGCTTCATATATTTTATTAATATTATCTTATTTTAATTTTTGTTATTTCCCATATACTTCCTAATCCACAATCAGCATTAATAGGGTACAATAATTTGTACCGTAAGTGTTGATGGAAATTATAGCACTTCAAAAGGAGCTCAGAGATCCTAAGAAACAGGCTTTATTCTGTTAGTAGGCTGAATAAAATTTACAGTTTCTTAAAGATAGTTTAAATATTTTAATGCATTTAACTACTATTACTGTAGGAAAGGCCATATAGCTCAAAAAGGGCAATTAATGCTTGTGTTGGACAGTTTTATAGAAAAGATAGATCACAAGATAGGTTAATATCATTGTTGCTTTTTAGTAAAGTTGTGTAGAGTGTTTTCATTAGAACAAAGGTTTCTTTAGCAAACCTTACTTTCAATAAATTCAGACTTTGGGGATTATAATAGAGCTAATTTCTGCTTATTAATATATGTTCAACTTCATGAAAACATCTACTATGCCACTGATAGCAATATGTTCAAATGATTAGTAGCTCACTCTTTAAAATTTGACAATTCATATCAGTGAAGTTTGCAATTAAAAAAAGAAAAAGAAAAGGATCTTGCTTCTAAACTGTGACATTATCAAAACTACCAACCCTCTTCAAAAGCATTTTGAAATGCTCATTCCTTTGTTCTGGTTTATGGATTTACTTTTCATGTTTTATGAAACTTTAGTAGGTAGATTTTATGTTTGAGGGATACATAGTTTTCTAAAGGTATGCTTTTAAAAATATCAAACCATTATAAAATGAGAATTTTTAAATTAAATATTTTGCAAGG
>NW_012101635.1:31078-32473 GCF_000951045.1 Mandrillus leucophaeus | reverse complement strand
CTCCCCATGCTCTCAGGAGGGTGGCTTGGGTGGGGTGCCTGCCCTTTCAGCCTCCTCTCCTCTGCCACTCAACAACTTCCTCTCCCCCTCAACAACTTCCTCTGCCCTCCCATGCCAAAACCCACCCCCTAGCTCCAGCTCAATAAATACGCGCTATCACCGTATTTTTTTTTAAAAAAGGGTCGCCGAAGAAAAAAAAGAGAAAAAACAAACAAATAAACACTGTTGCCCAAGCTGTAGTGCAGTGGTGGGATCACAGCTCACTGTAGCCTTGAACTCCCAGGCTCAAGCGATCCTCCCGCCTCAGCCTCCCAAGTAGCTCGGACCACAGGCACATCTCTGAGTCCAGTCTGTCCCCATGCTCTTTTGCAGTGGTCCACCTGCGTATGCACCGGCTCATCACCCTGGAGTCCGTCCTGCCTTCCAGTGCACGTGCTGTGGGCCTTGAGCTACCAGCTTCAGTGTGTCCTCCAGAGGATGTGCCCCTGGCGCAGGGCCAGCCTGCCTTGCTGTAGCCTGGCACCAAATGTGAAGCATGGCTATCACAAGGCAGAGCTCACGAAGAGATTTAAAGGACAAAGTGGCTTTTCTGTGCCTCTAGCACCACCTCTGGCTGACAGGTCAGGCTCTGAGACCTCAGGCCAACATTCTGGCCTCCAAAGTCTTGCACCAAGTCCAGGGGATGGTCTTTGGTTTCAACCCCTCCTGCCTGCCTCCCGAGGGTGGGAGAACCTGTATGACTTTGACATGTCTTGCATCAAAGATGTGGCCATCAAGGAGCTCCTAGTGGACATGGTGGACCGTAAGCGGTATAAAGGTGAGGGAGTGGGCATGGCCAGTTGCCCTGGCCACTAACTAACCTTTTGCCCAAACAATCTGCTTTTATAAATTGACCTCACAAATATATTAGTTTGTGTATGAAATGGCATTATGTGCAGGGGATGAAAATCTCAGAGCAGGCTGGGCACAGTGGCTCATGCCTATAATCCCAGCACTTTGGAAGGCCAAGGTGGGAGGATGGCTGCTTGAGCCCAGAAATTCAAGACCAGCCTGGGCCACATGGCAAAAGCTTGCCTCTATGGGGAAAAAAAGGCCAGGTATGATGGCGCATGCCTGTATTCCCAGCTACTCGGGAGGCTGAGGTGGGAGGATGACCTGAGCATGAGAGGCAGAGATTGCAGTGAGCCATCATTGCACCACTCACTGCACTCCAGCCTGGGCAACAGAACCAGACCCTGTCTCAAAAAAAGAAAATAAAATCTCAGAGCAGCTTAAACACCCATCAACAGAAGACTGGTTTAACAAGCTGGGGCATATACCTATGACGGTGGCAATGGAAAAGAGTGCAACACCTCAACATCCTGGAAAGTGTTAAACTATGCAGTCTGCAGATGA
>NW_012101635.1:29035-30755 GCF_000951045.1 Mandrillus leucophaeus | reverse complement strand
AAAAAAAGGCCAGGTATGATGGCGCATGCCTGTATTCCCAGCTACTCGGGAGGCTGAGGTGGGAGGATGACCTGAGCATGAGAGGCAGAGATTGCAGTGAGCCATCATTGCACCACTCACTGCACTCCAGCCTGGGCAACAGAACCAGACCCTGTCTCAAAAAAAGAAAATAAAATCTCAGAGCAGCTTAAACACCCATCAACAGAAGACTGGTTTAACAAGCTGGGGCATATACCTATGACGGTGGCAATGGAAAAGAGTGCAACACCTCAACATCCTGGAAAGTGTTAAACTATGCAGTCTGCAGATGAAAGAAGCCAAGGGCAAAAGTCTGGTATGAAATGCTACTGGCATGAAAATTATGCGTGTAAATGTAAATGCATTTACTCATATATGTGCTTGTAGGTGCAGACTTCTCTGGAAGTTAGTGTTGCTTAAACCAGAGGAGGGGAGCTGGGAATCAGAGGGGAGACTTCTCTTTGTGGGCCCTCAGTCGCCAACCAAGGGACTCTATTATTCATTCAAGAAACTAGAGAGTGGTTCTTGCCCTAACTTTAAGACTGAGGTGCTAAGCTTAAGGCTTTGATACTCAGATTATCAGGCTGCCAGCAGCACAAAAAACCATGGGAGGGGAGGCACCCGAATCTGTGGCCCATCTGTAGACCCCACAACTCTTCGGGGGTTCCTGGGGAAGCAGGGCATTTGGCCACTTCACTCCCACCAACCCATCCTCTTTCTGGGCTCACTGTGGTCTAGCTTGTTGGCTTTGACGATCATCACTGCGTAGAGATACTGGAACACTCGATCTAAGGGCCCAGGAAGAAGGGAGGGTGAGAAGCCCCCACCAGTCCCATCCTCAGCCCCCAATCCCTGAGCCCCGATGGGCCCCCTCTCTGTCCCCTAGGCTCAGGCCACCCTGGAGACTCACCCCGATGACCCTTTGGCCTCTGGCCTCAGCAGTGAACGTGCAGAGGATGCCCATGCCTGAGGCCACGTCCAGCACCACCTTGTCCTTGAAGAAGTGCTGGTTGTGAAATATGGAGTTGCTATGTGAGGGTGCAGAACTCGTCCTTCAGCATCTCGCGGGGGAAGAGTGGCACAAAGACCTTGTGAGGGGTCCTACATCCTCAGCTGGAGAACAGGGTGTCCTGACAGCTCAGAGGGCCAGGGACAGCTCTAGGCCCTCTTACTTCCTTCCTTGCACCTGTTTCCCTATTTGTAAAAGCAGACTAGATGGACGAAAGTTTTATCTAAGCCAGATGCTACCACTGCTACCTAAGAAGCAGCGAACCCTGGCTTTTAAACGTCCTCAGGTTGCGGGCGGTGGCTCAGGCCTGTAATCTCAGCACTTCAGGAGGCCAAGGCCAGAGGATAGCTTGAGCCCGGGAGCTTAAGACAAGCCTGGGCAACAAAGCAAGACTCTACCTCTACAAAAAATAAGAACATTAGCCGGGCGTGGTGGTGTGCGCCTGTAATCCCAGCTACTCCAGAGGCTGAGGTGGGAAGATCACCTGAGCCCAGGAAGTCGAGGCTGCAGTGGCTGGTGACTGCACCACTGACCTTCAGCCTGGGCGACAGAACGAGACCCTGTCTCTAAAAATAGAAAATGGTTAACTTATGCATATTTTGCCACCATTTTATGAAAATGGCCTCAGGGGAAGAAGACAATTCCTTAGTACGTCACCCTAGCTGCATTCTGGGATCTCAGTGTTTTGTCACA
>NW_012101635.1:26282-28424 GCF_000951045.1 Mandrillus leucophaeus | reverse complement strand
CTTTTCCTTGGTGGGAACTGGTGGCAAAGGGGGCAAGTAATGAGGTGCAATTTTTAAGAAAGGGATGGGAAAAGTGAGGGGAGAAGAAAGGAGGTCTCCTATCCCAGCTGTGGCTGGAGAGATGGTGGCCTGCCCCCCACGTTGCCCCTCTCTGACCAGGCAGCAGATCACACACCTCCCCATCCAGGAAAGGGGAATTGACACCCGCCACCGCCAGCTGTCACTCCCCCTCATCACCTAATCTCCCCCAGATGAGGTGACACTTCTGGCACACACCCCTAACCTAGGGTGCCATGAGTAGTGGGAGGGATGGAGGCTCACAGCGTATGTCCATAGGGCATCTGCCACCTCTGCAAACCAGTCTCTTGTCTGAGAGGACTCCAGAAAAGAGGTGTGGCACACAGGCCCTCCCCCAGAGCTAATACCCCAGCCTCCAGCTCCTGCCTTGGGCTCAGGAGCCCCATACAGAACTAGCTGTAACCAACCCCTTCCCTTATGACCATTGGCCTAGGAAGTTAGAGTCCCAGGGAGGATGAACAGCTCCTCGACCCTCTAAGAATGAGAGGACTCCAGAAAGTAGTTTGGGGAGTCACCAAGTTGTCCCCATTCAGACACCTATCCCAGGCCCTGAAGACCACCAGGTGTGGCCAAGCCTGAGGCCACCTCTGGGGAAGATATTTCCTCTACCCATAGAGCTCCTGGTGTGCAGGAGACAGCCAAGGGGGCGGGAAGTCATTGTAGTGACCCCTGGGAGCTAACCCCAAATGGCTACATCCTGTTAGCTGAGAGCTGAGCTGCCCCTCCAGCCAATGCCACAAGGAAAGGGATGGAAGGACAGAGTCCCCATCAGATTACGTCTCTTCCAGATGTGACCACTTTCCAAGACTCCAGGAAAGGCCACATCACAGGCCATGACCATCTAGGCTCCAATCACCCTCCCCTCAATTCTCCCAATCTAGCAGGGACACCAATAAGAAGGAAAGTGGTGAGGGGGGTTCCCCACTAGGGCCCGTTTCTCAATACCACTGATAACCACCAGACAACTCCAGCCGGAGAGGGCTTGAAACTCAAGACTGAAACCTCCACACATGGATGCACAAGAACCAAACATCACTCGAAACCATTTCAGGCACCCAGGCTCGTGAGTCCCAGACTCAGGACCCCCACACGGTGCTTCAGAAAAGGAGAGGTCGTCATTCTGAGTTGTTTTTTAAAAATCGTGAGAATGCCATGGAAAATTTTATAGTGTTTTCAGCATAAATTTTTGTTAATGTATCTTGGTTGTATGATGATAAAAATACTCTGTATATGTACTGTCCAGTATGATAACCACTAGCTGCATGTGTCTATTGAGACGGAGGTCTTGAGTTTTTTATTTTATTAATCTTAATAAATTTAAATTCAAATAGCTACATAAGGCTAGTGGCTAACATACTGGATGGCATATTTCAAAGAAATTTTTTGAAAGTTAATTTCTCTAAGCTTATCTTGCAAAATTCCTAAAAATAAATTATTTTATGGCTTAACAATGATATTTTCCAATTAATTAATTAGTGCATTGTATGGCCTTTTTGGTATTCAAATAAGAACTAGAAAACTCTGTTTTATAATTTAAAATTATCTTGTGATTTAAAATTCTTCTTAGGACAACCTTTACTCCATCTCTAATTAATATGCAATTTTTCAAAAGGTCTTGTCTAATTTGATGTATGTTGAAACTATTAATCTACTTATGAAATTAAAATAACTTTCTGGGCAAAGTAAAAGACGTTTTTAGGAAGAAATTTTATCAACCGAAATTTCCAAGACTTTTGGTGCCTATTTAAGTAATTTGCAGTACTTGATTATACCATGTAGTTTTATTTGTCTCATAAAGGGAAAATATTTTTTTTCTTAATAAGAATTATGGTACCTAAGCTTATCTTTTTTTAATAGGTACAATTCATACTTTGGAAAGGCCCAGAATATTATTTAAAACTTGAATGCTCTCTTGTGACACCCAGCCTTCATCACTTACATGACCTAGTCTGTTCATTCTTTTGTTTTGTTTTGTTTCTGTTTTTTTGAGACTGAGTCTTGCTCTGTCGCCCAGGCTGGAGTACAGTGACATGATCTCAGCTCACTGTAACCTCCACCTCCAGG
>NW_012101635.1:19368-21747 GCF_000951045.1 Mandrillus leucophaeus | reverse complement strand
AAAACCTAACAATTCAAATTTTCACTTCCAGAACCCCACCAGAGCACCATCCAGGGGAGCACTCCAATATCTCAGGCATGCCTACCATCTCTCCAGTCTCTCTGCCCCCGTCTTCAGCTTAGTCCACAGCTGGGGAGCGGAGGGGAAGGAAAACAGGAGCAGACACAGGGAAGGACAAAGTGGGGCTGGAGGTGGAGTTAGAGAAGTAGCCGTGATACTGCGGGAGGCCAGCGGGGGCCGTGAACCTGGAGGGGTTGGTCCTAAGTGTCTGGGGGCCTGGGATAAACTGGTTTGAAGCAAGAGGGCTGGATAGACTCCGAGAAAGGGCCAGATGCATAACGAGATATGTTGATGTGGAGGTCGGGGTCGGGAGGGGTCTCACAAAAGGATGTTTACTTTTTCAAGAGGCGGTTGGAGGATCATCCCATTAGCCAAAGTGGCTACAAAATTCTAGGAGAGACTAACAGGGAGAAAGGATTAGCTACTGGGAGTGGCTGTGGGAGGGCTGGGCTGCGGGACCTGGGCTCTGTGGGGGGTGGGTTTCCAGCAATTCTTCTTTTCCTTGGTGGGAACTGGTGGCAAAGGGGGCAAGTAATGAGGTGCAATTTTTAAGAAAGGGATGGGAAAAGTGAGGGGAGAAGAAAGGAGGTCTCCTATCCCAGCTGTGGCTGGAGAGATGGTGGCCTGCCCCCCACGTTGCCCCTCTCTGACCAGGCAGCAGATCACACACCTCCCCATCCAGGAAAGGGGAATTGACACCCGCCACCGCCAGCTGTCACTCCCCCTCATCACCTAATCTCCCCCAGATGAGGTGACACTTCTGGCACACACCCCTAACCTAGGGTGCCATGAGTAGTGGGAGGGATGGGGGCTCACAGCGTATGTCCAGAGGGCATCTGCCACCTCTGCAAACCAGTCTCTTGTCTGAGAGGACTCCAGAAAAGAGGTGTGGCACACAGGCCCTCCCCCAGAGCTAATACCCCAGCCTCCAGCTCCTGCCTTGGGCTCAGGAGCCCCTAACTAGCTGTAACCAACCCCTTCCCTTATGACCGTCGGCCTAGCAAGTTAGAGTCCCAGGGAGGATGAACAGCTCCTCGACCCTCTAAGAATGAGAGGACTCCAGAAAGTGGTTTGGGGAGTCACCAAGTTGTCCCCATTCAGACACCTATCCCAGGCCCTGAAGACCACCAGGTGTGGCCAAGCCTGAGGCCACCACTGGGGAAGATATTTCCTCTACCCATAGAGCTCCTGGTGTGCAGGAGACAGCCAAGGGGGCAGGGAGTCATTGTAGTGACCCCTGGGAGCTAACCCCCAATGGCTGCTTCCTGATAGCTGAGAGCTGAGCTGCCCCTCCAGCCAATGCCACAAGGAAAGGGATGGAAGGACAGAGTCCCCATCAGATTACGTCTCTTCCAGATGTGACCACTTTCCAAGACTCCAGGAAAGGCCACATCACAGGCCATGACTATCTAGGCTCCAATCACCCTCCCCTCAATTCTCCCAAGCTAGCAAGGACACCTGTAAGAAGGAAAGTGGTGAGGGGGTTTCCCCACTAGGGCCCGTTTCTCGATACCACTGATAACCACCAGACAACTCCAGCCCGAGAGGGCTTGAAACTCAAGACTGAAACCTCCCACACATGGATGCACAAGAACCAAACATCACTCGAAACCATTTCAGGCACCCAGGCTCATGAGCCCCAGACTCAGGACCCCCACACAGTGCTTCAGAAAAGGAGAGGTCGTCATTCTGAGTTGTTGTTTTTTAAAAATCGTGAGAATACCATGGAAAATTTTATAGTGTTTTCAGCATAAACTTTTGTTAATGTGTCTTCGTTGTGTGATGATAAAAATACTCTGTATATGTACTGTCCAGTATGATAACCACTAGCTGCATGTGTCTATTGAGACGGAGGTCTTGAGTTTTTTATTTTATTAATGTTAATAAATTTAAATTCAAATAGCTACATAAGGCTAGTGGCTAACATACTGGATGGCATATTTCAAAGAAATTTTTTGAAAGTTAATTTCTCTATGCTTATCTTGCAAAATTCCTAAAAATAAATTATTTTATGGCTTAAAAATTATATTTTCCAATTAATTAATTAGTGCATTGTATCGTCTTTTCCCCTTTTGGTATTCAAATAAGAACTAGAAAACTCTGTTTTATAATTTAAAATTATCTTGTGATTTGAAATTCTTTTTAGGACAACTTCTACTCTGTCTCTAATTAATATGCAATTTTTCAAAAGGTCTTGTCTAATTTGATGTATGTCGAAACTATTAATCTACTTATGAAATTAAAATAACTTTCTGGGCAAAGTAAAAGACGTTTTTAGGAAGAAATTTTATCAACCGAAAATTCCAGGACTTTTGGTGC
>NW_012101635.1:14659-18183 GCF_000951045.1 Mandrillus leucophaeus | reverse complement strand
TTAGGCCGGGCGCGGTGGCTCAAGCCTGTAATCCCAGCACTTTGGGAGGCCGAGACGGGCGGATCACGAGGTCAGGAGATCGAGACCATTCTGGCTAACACGGTGAAACCCTGTCTCTACTAAAAAAATACAAAAAACTAGGCGGGCGCCTGTAGTCCCAGCTACTCCGGAGGCTGAGGCAGCTTAAACCCGGGAGGCGGAGCTTGCAGTGAGCTGAGATCCGGCCACTGCACTCCAGCCCGGGCGACAGAGCGAGTCTCCGTCTCAAAAAAAAAAAAAAAAAAAGATTAGACCATCCTAAGCAGAAAACTGTAAACAAAATTACTGGTATGTGAAAGCACAGAGTTTGGAATTAAATGCAGGAAACCAAGGGGCACAGAGCTGAAGACCCAAGGATTCCCCTTTCATTACATGAAGTGCATCTCCATTCATGGCAGGTAAAACTCCGTCTGAAACAAAGATCTGAGGTCCTTAGGTGAGTAGCAGTGGAAGCTGCTGCCATTGTTGTCTAGAGGGAAAGGAACCTTTCCTCCTTTTACCTGGACCAATGAAAGAATCGGGAGTGCTGAGCTGTAGAGGAAAAGCCCGTTTGGAAATTCTCATGCTCTTCCAGATCGCTGGTGAGAACCACCACACTCCACCTTTACATTTAGTTTTAAACTTTTTTTCCACAACAGTAGGAAGTTACCGTAAAGACAAATATCCTATAGATGAGATCATAGGATTTCTAAGGTTTTTCTTCAAAACAATATGAGGGGAAAAAGAAGATGTATCTGGATGAAGCAAAATTGTTACAGCTGGGTGAAGGGTACACAGAGATTCATTATAGGTACTATTCTGTCTACTGTTGTACCCTTGGAAACTTTCCATAATGATTTTAAAATGCAAATATAAATGCTGGATTGACGTAAATATTTATTTACTAACAATACTTGGGAGGTAAGTTTTACTTATGCTGTAGTTATTCCATCTTACTCTCCTACCCATTGCTCCAACTTTTTTTCTCACCAGGTTCCCCTGCAGTCTCTGCGTACAGGCTACAGTCTTTTTCTTCTTATTGTTTTTTTAGTTATGCCAATCTCAGCATTTCTCTATCACCCCAGGACTTTTGCATATGCTGTTTTTCCATTCATGCTTTCTATTCCTTACTCACTTATTCCTAAACCCAACAACCACTGACTACTTCACTAGTACACCAATCTATATTGTTAGGTACTAGACTGATTCTCATTCTGTTCAGTTCCCATTCAGGTCAAGTGGCTCACTCCCTGTTCTCCTGTGATTAAAATAAAGGCACATGCCTTTCTCAGCTTTGGAAACATCATACGAAGATTGCCACACCCTCTCACTTGCTACTCTAGCCCTTCTCTTCATTTTTTACATATTGCAGAAACTAGTCAAATGAGATTTGGATTAATCTTGAGGGAGGTGAGGGACCATGATAAACTGGAGATTGCCTGTTCCCTGTTGGAGAGAAAAATAACTCCAAAACTGTAGACATAATGTGGACCAAACAAAACAGGCTTAGGGACAACATTGAGCCTGTAGGCAGTCCATAAATATGGATAGAAGCATGAGTGATTATAGAGTAAAAAACAAAAAGGAATCTGTTTTTGTTGAACTCTCAGTAACTGATACCTTTATTTTAAATGTGGCTTATTAGCCACATGGACTCTCAGTAACTGATAAGTTTATTTGAAATGTGGCTTATTAGCAAGATATTATTTAAAATGTGAATACTAATACCCTGCTTTAAGGTGTGATCCCAGGGATATCTAAGAAGAACAAACTATTAATGGAAACAAATGATCTGTATCTTTCAGTTCAGTTTCTCATTATGAGAAACTGTAATTTAATAAAATGTTCAGGCTATTCATGTCTTTCAAAACATATTATTGTTACAAATTTATTTTGCCTGATTTTTAACATTTTTTATTTCTTCTTCTAATTTATCATATTAACCAATTAAAAGAGAAAACACGAGTCCCACTTAGTGTAAAGTAACTTCAAGCCCACGCTGTTTAATTATGTAAGGCACTCATAATGAAAAAGAATAATTCAGCTAAGCGAATAACAACTTTCTTTTTCATTACCTATCTTAAGAAATCTGGTATTCTATAATCACTCCTTCAGCCTAAGAATCTATTCCAAGCTAGATCTGTCAGTAGCAAAATGCATTAATGTGAATGCTTTAGAGCTGGAAAGTTGAGTGCTTGCCTCGTTTGTGTAATCAGCAACAGAACACAGCAACGCGGCATTCTGTGAATTTAAATCTGTCTATGGGAAGAAACTATGGAATATTTTTATGAGGATGAAATCGTTTATGTGGAATGTTTCCTAATAAATTAAGATTACGTCAAAAGTGATAGAACTAAGGCTGGGTTCGGTGGCTCATGCCTGTAATCCCAGCACTTTGGGAGGTCGAGGTGGGCGGATCACCTAAGGTCAGGAGTTTGAGACCAGACTAGCCAACATGGTGAAACCTCATCTCTACTAAAATACAAAAATTAGCCACCGTGGAGGCATGCAGCTGTAATTCCAGCTACTCGGGAGGCTGAGGTAGGAGAATCACTTGAACCAGGGAGACGGAGGTTGCAGTGAGCCCAGATAGCACCAGCGCACTCCAGCCTGGGCAACAGAGCGAGACTCCGTCAAAAAAAAAAAAAAAAAAAAAAGATAGAGCCAGTATGAAGGCAAATGTGGGATTTTGTGGGGACTTTGCACATAGCAATCATTCTCAAAGGAGTGAATTTCTTATGCTAATTTTACAACTAATATTGAAGTTTGAATTTTGGCCAGAAGTAGAAAATAACATATTTCTCACATTGAGCATACTCATAGTTAACTCTGAAAAAGGTCTCAGTCTTAATTAGGAGTATGAATCAGACGTTAAGAATAGGGCCACATGGAACATATGATGGTAATGGAGAACTATTCCAGGTAAAAGGTAGTAATTAGTTTGAAAAAACCGTGTAACGTGAACACAGTCAAATGAAGGCATGGCGAACTGTGACTTCTTAAGTCAATTCAATCAATTCCCCAATATTTTACTGAACTAGAAGTTCAGGGATAGGATAGTCAAAAGAACCTACAGCATGCATTTGGGAAGATTCTCATTAAGAGACATGTCCCAAGTCTGGATAGTTGTTTGCCTTCATTTGGGGCTTGAATGTGAAATATTAATAGGTAAACCATACTAATGTTTTGATAGCTACAACCTTGGTGTTCTTCCTGATGATTCAAACTGCAAGCTAACTCATGCCTGCAATCACCTAACATTTTCTGAAATGATATACCTCCTAAATTCAAAGCTATATGGTAGTAGCATTACAGGTGGTTGATTGTACATTATATCTATTTTTACATATGTGACAAATAGATTGAATGAAATAATTTGAGAGAAGAAAGGAGGTACTTAGTAGATAAATAAGTTGACCTCTTAAGAAGAAAAGGTTAAAAGCCGGTCAAGTTATTTTGGAAATACTCAGATTGTTTAAATATACATCCATGAGCTTAAAAAATTC
>NW_012101635.1:12968-14609 GCF_000951045.1 Mandrillus leucophaeus | reverse complement strand
TACCTCAAGGCTTCCGGCATTAACTCACCACACGGCCTTTTGGTCTTTTCTGGTTACTGTTTATCCCTCTGGAGTGGTTCGTGGTCCCCAAGAAAGGCAAGATCTCAGATCTGTGTGTGGCTCTGTCCAAACACATGGGTATCTCACCAGAGAGGGTGAGACTGCAGATGGAGGCCGGGTGGGATACAGGGGAAAGTAGGTGGAAGGGCCTGGGGAGGCCTTGCAGACTGACTAGCTCCCTCTCTGTTTTTCATTCCCAGATGATCATAGCTGAGGTCTTCAGTCATCGCTTCTATAAGCTCTACCAGCTGGATAAGCCTCTGAGCAGCATCTTGGACTGCGATGATATTTTCCTGTGAGTGAGGGGATGGAGGGGAGATGGAGTCCCTCAGGAACTTGGTCCACTTCCTTTTATATGGGCCTGCCTTAACCATCTTCTCTCTTCACTCCTCTGCCTTGTTCGCTGGGCACCTACGCTGCACAGAGCTTTAGCCATGTGCCTTAGAAGGGGAGGGGGCGTGAAGTTTTCAATGGGGTGGAGCCACAGACCCTTGTACAGGTGTCTTTGGGTGTTTTCTTCTTCATCACAGGAGGGAGGCTGCTGTTTCTCTTACTTCTCATTCAGCACTTATGAGGCCTCTCCTAGGTACCAGATTCTGAGCTGAGCTCCATCCTTTATTGTGGGCCTCAAAAACAAAAAATGATTTTTGAAATACGGAACGCTTAAGACACTTTCTAAACATAGGAGCGTTCAGGAAAATGTTTAAATCTTTGGATAACTAAAAACTAAAATAGAAAGTGCTCTGTGAATAGGAAAGTTCTTTGTAAACCAAGCGTTGATTTCCAAAAAGAAAATGTTTTTAACTCCCTTTGTCTCTAAAAGTGAACCTGCTCAGCGCACTGGTAACACCAAAGAACTTTATGCAATAGCACGTAAACAGAATGCTGTGCAAATTATCCAACAGATTGTAAAGCATAAGACATTTAGCAACTCTTCAGCTCTGTTAAAAAATAACTTCAGACTGCGGGGGGATGAGTGGGTGGAGCAACCAGCAGTCAGGGAGTCTCCGGGAAGGTGGGGGTTGCTGATCAAATGTTCCTGCTGTCCACCCCCCACAGCTATGATGCGTCAGGTCAGATTGAGGCCATCAAGGGATCAACAGGGGACATCGTGGTTCCTGTCTACCTGTGGGAGCGCACCCCTGCCCATGACTGCAACAACTCCTACTACGACCTGATGCTTTTCTGGCACCTGCTCCTAGGGTCGGTGCCCTGGGACCAGCTCTCTTCGGAGGGCCTGTATAACATTCTGATGTACCAGCTCTCATAAGTGCCCTCTTCCCAGGGGCGGGGCCCGGTGGGGTCTGAACTCAGACTTGGGTGTTTAGCTGCTTATTCGACACCTCCCCTGCAATGTGCAAAAGACAGTTCAAACTTAATGTGGCCATGGAATGACTTGTAGGGATTTTTCTTTCTCTAGACCTCTGACCTTGCTACTGTCTCTCTTGAGTGCTGGTGATACAGAGGTGAACAAGACCCTCAAAACAGACAACTTCATCCTGTCTTTCGTTGTCTCCTGGGAGAGTCTTGGTTATTTGTCTTTTTGCTGACAATGTTTCATTGTGCCTAAAATCTAGAGTG
>NW_012101635.1:11733-12831 GCF_000951045.1 Mandrillus leucophaeus | reverse complement strand
GACTGCGGGGGATGAGTGGGTGGAGCAACCGGCAGTCAGGGAGTCTCCGGGAAGGTGGGGGTTGCTGATCAAATGTTCCTGCTGTCCACCCCCCACAGCTATGATGCGTCAGGTCAGATTGAGGCCATCAAGGGATCAACAGGGGACATCGTGGTTCCTGTCTACCTGTGGGAGCGCACCCCTGCTCATGACTGCAACAACTCCTACTACGACCTGATGCTTTTCTGGCACCTGCTCCTAGGGTCGGTGCCCTGGGACCAGCTCTCTTCGGAGGGCCTGTATAACATTCTGATGTATCAGCTCTCATAAGTGCCCTCTTCCCAGGGGCGGGGCCCGGTGGGGTCTGAACTCAGACTTGGGTGTTTAGCTGCTTATTCGACACCTCCCCTGCAACGTGCAAAAGACAGTTCAAACTTAATGTGGCCATGGAATGACTTGCAGGGATTTTTCTTTCTCTAGACCTCTGACCTTGCTACTGTCTCTCTTGAGTGCTGGTGATACAGAGGTGAACAAGACACTCAAAACATAGACAACTTCATCCTGTCTTTCGTTGTCTCCTGGGAGAGTCTTGGTTATTTGTCTTTTTGCTGACAATGTTTCATTGTGCCTAAAATCTAGAGTGCTTTTGCACGTTCGCCCTCGAACTCCTCCAGTGGGAACAGAGCCAAGAGATCCAGGTCCAGCCTGGCCTTGGGGCCTGAACACCTGCTGAGAGCTCCAGGGCTTGAGGTTCCTAACTTCAAAGTCTATGCTTTGACCCACTCGACGTGTCGTGTGTCCCCACCTTCTCACTCCACATTTCTCCACCATTCCTCATAGTCAGCCTCTACATCAGTCTTCACAGCTGGCCTCTGCTCACCCAACCTAGGGCCGTGTAAAGCATGACTATGTTGGGTACGTGATGAAGGAGGCTTCTCTGCCGCTGTAGGAGTGCATTCAGCTCTTCACCACTGTGGAGACCCTGGAGAAAGAAAACCCCTGAGAAGGGGCCAGAGCGGGGCCTGTGAGGGCTTTGTTGGGTTGTACCACTATATTTACCTTTCTAAATATACTTCCCTCCAGTCTCCTCCACACTGAAACCCTTCCTGCCACCCTGGC
>NW_012101635.1:8550-11683 GCF_000951045.1 Mandrillus leucophaeus | reverse complement strand
AGGTGGGTGGATCACCTGAGGTCAGGAGTTCAAGACCAGCCTGGCCAACATGGCAAAACCCCGTCGTTTCTACTAAAAATACAAAAATTTACCTGGGTGTGATGGCAAGCACCTGTAATCTCAGCTACTCGGGAGGCTGAGGCAGGAGAATCATTTGAACCTGGGAGGCAGAGGTTGCAGTGTGCTGAGATCATGCCACTGCTCTCCAGCCTGGGCGAAAGAGCAAGATTCTGTCTTAAAAAAACAAATAAAAAAACCCACCCTTCCTCACTGTCCCCTCTCCACCCCCTCTCTGTGCTCTTTTCTTCCTAGTCAAGCATTACTTTCTTTCTAGCTCGGGAATGCCACATGATGTGATGTCTTCTATCCCCTTTTGTGTTATTTGTCATCTTTATTAGAGTTAACTCCTTGAGGGTGAAGACTTCAGTTCACTGTGTGTTGCTTCTCCCTGTTTATAATAGTGTTGGGTATTTAGTAGATGCTCAGTAGACACTTGCAGAATAAACAAAAAGAGAGAACCAAGACCATATGGCCAGTGTCAGAAATAAGAGCAGCATCTCCGTGGAGCAGAAATGGAACAGAGATACTAAACAGTACCAAAGGGCTAAATGCCCCGTGAATGAATGAATGACGAAAATATGAAGGGATAGAGGTGGACTCTAAAATAAGACTAGCATCTCATGGATCAGAAATCAAACAAAAATACAAAACGTGGTATGAAAGCATATACAAATGATAATTAGTAAGCAATTGATGAGTGAGTGAAAGGCTTTTAACAGGAACAGAGCAAACTAGAATACCAGATGGGCTAATAGTAAGGGCAGTGTCTCTGTGGGCTTGAAATGGTACATGAGAGTCAGGCAGTACAAACAGCACACAGTAGGTGCTCGGAAAAAGTATGTCTGCTGACTTGGGCTCTGTCTGTAGGCACTGCCCCTCCTGCAAGCAGCACCAGCTGGCCACCAAGAAGCTGGACCTGTGGATGCTGCCTATGTTCTCGTCGTCCACCTGAAATGCTTTCCCTATACCAAGTTCTCCCGAGAGAAGCTGGACACCCTCGTGGAGATTTCTTTCCGGTCAAGGGCCATGGGGAGGATGGCTGGGTGAAGGCAGGGAAAGGAGGGGGTGCACCAGGATTAACCCTCTCCCCACCCACAGGGACCTGGACTTCTCTGAGTTTGTCATCAAACCACAGAATGACTTGAATCCGGAGCGGTACAGGGACGACCTCATCACAGCTTCCTTCCAACCATTATGGGGGCATGCCTGATGGACACTGGATGAGCCAGGCTGTGGGCAGGGGCTTGCTCTGGGGGATCTGGGCTTGGGGGAAGTCAGTACCTTCTCAGTGGGTGACTAGGGATGTGAGCCAGTGGTGAGGTTATCATGGTGGGAAGAATGACAGAGTGAATCTGGACATGTCCTAGGGGCAGGAAGGGAGGGTGAGGATAACTGTCCCTCCCTTTCAGACACAACATTTGACTGCAACAAGGACAGTGGCCAGTGGCACTACTTTTATGACAACAGCATCTCACTTGTGCATGAGAATCAGATCGAGGTGTGACTTCCATCCTCCCTCCTCCCCTTCTTCCCTTTTGACACCGCCGCCCCACCTCGCACCCACCCACACAATCCGCACTGACTCCTGTCCTCTCCCTGCGGTCCAAGGCAGCCTTTCTTCCCTTCTATCAACACCAGGACGTGATGTGAAGCCTACTGTGCCAGCCCAACTCATCTGGCACCCCAGTCTCCCCTGCCTGCAGCTTTCTTCCCAGCTCTTGAGTTCATGGATGTTCATTGAGAGCCCTAGGTCCTGCCACAGAAAAGGAAGCCCTCTCTGCAGTCATTTCTTCTTGGGTCCACCCCTCTTCTCTTATTTATGTTAGGTGCCCCCGCCAGGCATTGCAGGCTTAGTCGTGACTACTGTTCTCCTCCGTGCTGCATTGCTGTCTCCCAGAGAAGAACAGGTCCCGTCTCCCACCCGCAGTGTGCTCCCCGCCTGTATTTGCCCTTCCAGTAGTAACCCTCTTTCCTAGTCTTTATTTACGTTTTTGCCCTGCCCTCTCCTCCACCCCAAGTGTTATGCATGGAGGGTTCACCTGAACAGAGCGTATTTTCTTACTGAGGCCCTGTACCTTCTGCTGTGTGTGTGTATATAGATAAAGCACCAGTCTGCCTCTCACTCAGCAGAGTGGCTTTCTTCTCCATGTACTTAAGTGAGCACCAGTTTTGTGCCTGTGCTCTGTGTGCTTGTTGAAGGCCAGCTGTGTGATGGGTGCAGCTCTGAGTGCTAGTGAACACCAGCAGTGGGCCAGGTGCTGCTGTTCTAAGTGCTTTTAAAAACACCCTCTG
Source organism: Mandrillus leucophaeus (assembly GCF_000951045.1). Lineage (NCBI taxonomy): Eukaryota > Metazoa > Chordata > Mammalia > Primates > Cercopithecidae > Mandrillus > Mandrillus leucophaeus. Next base: position 9,331 of record NW_012101635.1, on the reverse strand, counting down.
TGTGCCCGGCACTATTCCAAGCACCAACGGTGTACCCGGTTTTTTTCCAAAGCATTTTACAAAGATTGATACATAATCCTCACAACAATCTCATGCACACATTGTCGCCTCCAGTTTTGGACGGGGACACAGAGCGACAGAGGTCATGGAATGGCTCAGGCTCTGTCAGGAGGTCAGTATATGCCATGCGCTACACTGCAGTCCGTTCCTGGAGGTGGTGTTTGGCTTGTCTGGACCCAGGACTGCTAACCACTCTTCGGACATGAGCTGCACCACAGCTAATGTGGAAATAGAGCACATGGAACAGATGCATCCATGTAGGCAAATGTGTGATTTGGGGACATAAAAAGGCTGCTCTCAGGCCAGGTGCCACCTGTTACCTCAACAATTTGGGAGGCCAAGGCAGGAGGATCACTTGGGCCCAGGAGATGGAGGTTGCAGTGAGCTATGATCATGCCACTGCACTCCAGCCTAGGCCACAGAGCAAGACAGAGCAAGACCATAGCTCAAAAAAAATGCTAGTCTCCAAACCACCCCCAGTAGTATCCTTTGAAAAGATTTTATCCCCCTGCGACCTCCTGTGGAGATGATACATGCACTTGGCAGACAGGAAAAATGTGCTGTGTCTGTGTGGCCCCTGCAGTCAACCCCCTCTCCCATCATGACCCCAGCTCCCCCACCAGGCAGCGTCCCTCCAGCCTCACCCCAAACAAGATGGAACACCTACCACAGGAATCTGGACATAAAGGAGCCATCCAACCCTTCACACTGATGGTGGGGG
>NW_012101635.1:6830-7574 GCF_000951045.1 Mandrillus leucophaeus | reverse complement strand
CCCAGCTACTTGGGAGACTGAGGCAGGAGAATCAAATGAATCTGGGAGGTGGAGATTGCAGTGAGCTGAGATTGTGTCACTGCACTCCAGCCTGGGCAGCAACAGTGAGTTGCTGTCTCAAAAAAATAATAATAAATAAAAATTAAAATTAAAAAAAAAAAACAGAAAAAGAAAAAAGAAAATGAGTTGAAAAAGAACCAACTGTATAGGGACCAGCCCTACAGGGCCTGTGGGTTTTTTTCTCCTTGTGTGTGGAGACAAGAGATCATAGAAATAAAGACACAAGGCAAAGAGATAGAAGAAAAGACAGCTAGGCCCTGGGGGACCACTACCACCAAGACATGGAGAGCGGTAGTGGCTGCAAATGCCTGGCTGCACTGTTATTGATTGGATACAAGGCAAGGGGGCAGGGTAAGGAGTGTGAGTCATCTCCAATGATAGGTACGGTCACACGACTCATGTGTCCACTGGACAGGGGGCCCTTCCTTATTTGGTAGCCGAGGTGGGGAGAGAGGGGGACAGCTTACATCATTATTTCTTCTGTGCATTTCAAAGACTTTAGTACTTTCACTAATTCTGCCATTGCTATCTAGAAGGTGGAGCCAGGTGTACAGGGCAGAACATGAAAGCACACCAGGAACGTGCCTGCTGAAGCACAGCATCACAGGGAGACGTTTAGGCCTCTGGATGGCTGCGGGTGCACCAGGCCTTCCACAACAGGTGGTGGAGCAGAGTCTTCTCTAA
>NW_012101635.1:6210-6780 GCF_000951045.1 Mandrillus leucophaeus | reverse complement strand
TTCTTCTCCATGTACTTAAGTGAGCACCAGTTTTGTGCCTGTGCTCTGTGTGCTTGTTGAAGGCCAGCTGTGTGATGGGTGCAGCTCTGAGTGCTTAGTGAACACCAGCCGTGGGCCAGGTGCTGCTGTTCTAAGTGCTTTGAAAACACCCTCTGTGTGCCAGGCACTATTCCAAGCACCAACGGTGTACCCGTTTTTTTCCCAAAGCATTTTACAAAGATTGATACATAATCCTCACAACAATCTCATGCACACATTGTCGCCTCCAGTTTTGGACGGGGACACTGAGCGACAGAGGTCATGGAATGGCTCAGGCTCTGTCAGGAGGTCAGTATATGCCATGCGCTACACTGCAGTCCGTTCCTGGAGGTGGTGTTTGGCTTGTCTGGACCCAGGACTGCTACCCACTCTTCGGACATGAGCTGCACCACAGCTAATGTGGAAATAGAGCACATGGAACAGATGCATCCATTTCGGCAAATGTGTGATTTGGGGACATAAAAAGGCTGCTCTCAGGCCAGGTGCCACCTGTTACCTCAACAATTTGGGAGGCCAAGGCAGGAGGATCAC
>NW_012101635.1:3496-4415 GCF_000951045.1 Mandrillus leucophaeus | reverse complement strand
TGGAGAGAGAGGGGGACAGCTTACATCATTATTTCTTCTGTGCATTTCAAAGACTTTAGTACTTTCACTAATTCTGCCGTTGCTATCTAGAAGGTGGAGCCAGGTGTACAGGGCAGAACATGAAAGCAGACCAGGAATGTGCCTGATGAAGCACAGCATCACAGGGAGACGTTTAGGCCTCTGGATGGCTGCGGGTGCACCAGGCCTTCCACAACAGGTGGTGGAGCAGAGTCTTCTCTAACTCCCCCGGGGAAAGGGAGACTCCTTTTCCCGGTCTGCTAAGTAACGGGTGCTTTCCCAGGCACTGGCGCTACCCCTAGACCAAGGTCTGCTAAGTAACGGGTGCTTTCCCGGGCACTGGCATTACTGCTAGAGCAAGGAGCCCTCTAGTGGCCCTGTCCGGGCATGACAGAGGGCTCACACTGGCCTTCCGGTCACTTCTCATCATGTCCCTTCAGTTCCTATCTCTGTATGGCCTGGTTTTTCCTAGGTTATAATTATAGAACAGAGATTATTGTAATATTGGAAAAAAGAGTAATGCTACAAACTAATGATTAATAATATTTATATATAATCATACCTATATCCTATTTCTAGTAAAACTATTCTTATTCTATATATTTTCTTTATTATACTGGAACAGCTTGTGCCCTCGGTCTCTTGCCTCAGCACCTGGGTGACTTGCCGCCCACACAAGTGGAAGTGATGATAGACCTGAAATAGACAACAACATTTAAGAAGTCAGTGGCTGAGTTTAACAACACATTAGACATAGCTGAAGAGGGAATCTGTGAATTGAAATACAGGTTGAAGTGTATTAAGGTGTGTGATATGGGTTGAATATTTGTTCTCTCCAAATCTCATGTTGACATCTTTGGAGGCTGAGGTGAGTGAATTTCTTGAGCCCAGGAGTTTTGAG
>NW_012101635.1:0-311 GCF_000951045.1 Mandrillus leucophaeus | reverse complement strand
TTTTCCAGAGCTCTGACACAGTTTTATTAATTTTTAGAGATAGGGTCCTGCTCTGTTTCCCAGGCTGGAGTCCAGTGGTGCAATCATGGCTCACCGCAGCCTTGACCTCCTGGGCTCAAGTGATCCTTCCACCTCAGCTTCCCAAGTAGCTGGAACTACAGGCATTCATCACCATGCCCAGCTAAATTTTTTTGAAGTTTTTGTAGAGATGGTGTTTTGTCATGTTGCCAGGGCTGGTCTCAGACTTCTGGGCTCAAGTGATTCTCTCACCTCAGCCTCCCAATGTGCTGGTATCACAGGCATGAGCCACC
>NW_012101634.1:113257-114455 GCF_000951045.1 Mandrillus leucophaeus | reverse complement strand
AAAAATGATAAAGGGGATATCACCACGGACCCCACAGAAATACAAACTACCATCAGAGAATACTATAAACACCTCTACACAAATGAACTAGAAAATCTAGAAGAAATGGATACATTCCTGGACACTTACACTCTTCCAAAACTAAACCAGGAAGAAGTTGAATCCCTGAATAGACCGATAGTAAGCTCTGAAATTGAGGCAATAATTACTAGCCTACCAACCAAAAACAGTCCAGGACCAGATGGATTCACAACTGAATTCTACCAGAGGTACAAGGAGGAGCTGGTAACATTCCTTCTGAAACTATTCCAAACAATAGAAAAAGAGGGAATCGTCCCTAACTCATTTTATGAGGCCAACATCATCCTGATACCAAAGCCTGGCAGAGACACAACAAAAAAAGAGAATAGACCAATATCCCTGATGAACATCGATGCAAAAATCCTCAATAAAATACTGGCAAACTGGATTCAGCAGCACATCAAAAAGCTTATCCACCATGATCAAGTGGGCTTCATCCCTGGAATGCAAGGCTGGTTCAACATTCGCAAATCAATAAACATAATCCAGCATATAAACAGAACCAAAGACAAGAACCACATGATTATCTCAATAGGTGCAGAAAAGGCTTTTGACAAAATTCAACAGCCCTTCATGCTAAAAACGCTCAATAAATTCGGTATTGATGGAACGCACCTCAAAATAATAAGAGCTATTTATGAGAAACCCACAGCCAATATCATACTGAATGGGCAAAAACTGGAAAAATTCCCTTTGAAAACTGGCACAAGACAGGGATGCCCTTTCTCACCACTCCTATTCAACATAGTGTTGGAAGTTCTGGCTAGGGCAATCAGGCAAGAGAAAGAAATCAAGGGTATTCAGTTAGGAAAAGAAGAAGTCAAATTGTCTCTCTTTGCAGATGACATGATTGTATATTAAAAAACCCCATTGTCTCAGCCCAAAATCTCCTTAAGCTGACAGACAACCTCGGCGAAGTCTCAGGATAGAAAATTAATGTGCAAAAACCACAAGCATTCTTAAATACCAGTAACAGACAAACACAGAGCCAAATCATGAATGAACTTCCTTTCACAATTGCCTCAAAAAGAATAAAATACCTAGGAATCCAACTTACAAGGGATGTAAAGGACCTCTTCAAGGAGAACTACAAACCACTGCTCAGTGAAATAAAAGA
>NW_012101634.1:103731-111392 GCF_000951045.1 Mandrillus leucophaeus | reverse complement strand
GGCCTATCATGGGGAGGGGGGAGGAGGGAGGGATGGCATTGGGAGTTATCTCTGATGTAAATGACGAGTTGAATTTCATTAAATGTTTTATCTACAGTGAATATTAGCTATTGATAAAATAATACTATATAATAAACCACCTCTAACTCAATGTCTTAAAGCAATAATTATTTCTACTCATTCATACTTCTGTTGGTAGACTGTAGTTAGCTGTTCTAGGCTGGGACCACATGTATTGACTCCAAGTTATAGGTAGGATGTGGTCTGCTCCATATCACTCTCATCCTCCCTGAAGTAGCAGGCTAGCTGGTAATTGTTCATTTTGTGGCAATGGCAGAAACACAAGAGTCTCATTTGTTATCAAAGTCATTGACCTCATAGACAGAACACGTAATCATAATGTTAAATGGTAAGGTAACTCAGCTGCAAAACTGTCAAGGCCTATTGTTTTCTTTGTTGAAAAATTTTTAATCTATTGATTTATATCAATATATTTAATGATTGCAGGAGGATTTAGGCACTGTTTCTTGAGTCAGTTCTGGTAAATAATATTATTTATAGAATTAGTTCATTTTATGCATTTTCAAAATCATTGGCCTCAGTTGAGTGGTGGAGCATGATGGTGGAATAGAAAGCTCCACCTATCATCCCCACCCCTGTATCCCTCACAAGGACACCAAGTTAACAACTATCTACACAGGAAAAGCCCAGTCATGAGAATGAAAAGTCAGGAGAGCATGCATAGTACCTGACTGACTTTCACTTCATATCCCAGAGAGAGGCACTGAAGAGATAAAAAAGAGAGTTCTGAATTACCAAGACCACTCCTTCCTCACTTCAGGCAGCTGCAGCATGGTGTGAAGAGCCTCTATGGGCATTGGCGGAGAACAGAGCAATTCTGAGGCACTGAACTGGACAAGAAAACCAGACAATGTGACCACCTATAGAGGGCTAATTTAAATCAGCTCTAGTCAGCAGAAAATCATTTATTTCAGCAGTCCAAACTTGAGTGCCCACAAATCTCACCACCTAGGACCACAATGTTCTCTTTCTAAGAAAACTTCAAAGTCTGTCGAAGCCAAAAGGACTGCAACTCATAGGTAAGTCTTAAGGCTGAACTAGTCCCAAGGACAGTGGACTGGGGAGGCATGTGACCTACTGAGACCCCAGCTGGGGTGGCTACAGGAGTGCTGGCAATGCTGGCATCATGCCTCCCCTAACTACAGGCACAGCTCAGTTGGGTGCTTTATGAGACGCCTTCCTTCTGCTTGAGGAGAGGAGAGGGAAGGTTGGGGAGAACTTTGTCTTGCATCTTAGATACCAGCTCAACTACAACAGGATAGGACATCAATCAGAATCATGAGGCCCCCATTTCAGGTGCTAGCTCACAGATGACATTTCTAGACATACCTTGGGCCAGAAGGGAACCTGCTTCTTTGAAGGAAAAGACCCAGTCCTGCCAGCATTCATCACTTACTAACTGAAGGGCCTCTGGGCGCTGAGTAACCAGCAGTGATAACTGGTTGCTACATTGAGGGCCTTGGTGAGCTTCTGAGACTTGCTGGTTTCAGGTGAGACTCAGCAGATTATCAGCTGTGGTGGCTATGGGGCAAAACTCCTTCTCTCTGAGACAAGCAGAGGGAAAAGCAAAGGGGACTTTGTCTTGCACCTTAGGTACCATCATAATCACAGGGGGGTAGAGTACCAAGCAGGCTCATGAGGTCCCTGACTCCAGGACTTGACTCTCAGACAGCAGTTCTGGAGCTTCCCTAAGCCAGAGGGGAGACCACTGCACTGAAGGGTGAGTTCTGGGCCAGGGAGTATTCATGACAAGCTACCTTAAGAGACCGTGGGCCTCAAGGGAACATCAGAGGAAATCTGGCAGTACTCTTTATGTCCTAGGGGGGTGATGGTTATGGGATGGGGCTCCTCTGCCTTTACAAAGGGGAAAGAAGAGTGGGAAGAACTGTATCATGTGTTTTGAATGCCAACTCAGCCACAATACAATAGAATATGAGCTAGACCTCTATCTAATCTTGTCCAAGACCATCAAGGTGATAACTCTACAAGTCTGAAAGAACCACACTGTTACTGGGTTTGGGATACTCCTTAAAGCCGAAACTGCTTACATCACAACACTCAAGTTCTTTCAAATAATTTGTGAAAAGCCTTCCCAAAAGTACAGTTACAAATAAGACCAGATAGTGAAAACTACAATAAATACCTAACTCTTCAAATCCCAGACACTGAAGAACATCTAGTAGCATCAACACCATCCAGGAAATTGTGACTCAACCAAATGAATGAACCAAATAAGGCACCAGGGAAAAATCCTGGAGAAACAGAGATATGTCACCTTTTAAATAGAGAATTCAAAGTAACTGCATCGAGGAAATTCAAAAACATTCAAGATAATTCAGAGAAGGAATTCAAAATTCTACTGGATAAATTTAACAAAGAGATTGAAGTAATGAAAGAAAATCAAGCAGAAATTCTGGAACTGAAAAATGCAATTGGCATACTGAAGAATACCTCAGAGTACTTTAGTAGCAGAATCAAACAAGTAGAAGAAAAAAATAGTGAGCATGAAGACAGGCTATTTGAAAATACACAGAGAAGACAAAAGGAAAAAAGAATAAAAACAATGAAGCATGCCTACACAATCTAGAAAATAGCCTCAGAAGGCCAAATCTAAGAGTTACTGACCGTATAGAGGGAACAGAAAAAAAGATAGAAAGTTTACTAAAAGGGATAATAACAGAGAACTTTCCAAACTGAAAGAAAAATATCAATACCCAAGTACAAGAAGGTTATAGAACATGATGCAGATTTAATCCAAAGATAACTACCTCAAGGCATTTAATAGTCAAAACTTCTGAAAGTTAAGGATAAAGAATTCTAAAAGCAACATGAGAAAATAAACAAATAATACATAATGGAGCTCCAGTACATCTGGCAGCAGACTTATCAGTGGAAACATTACAGGACAGAAGAGAGTAGCATGGCATACTGAAAATGCTGAAGGAAAATATTTTTTACCATAGAATAATATAACTGGTGAAAATATTCTTCAAACATGAAGAAGAAATAAAGTCTTTCCCAGACAAACAAAAGTTGAAGGATTTTCTCAATACCAGAACAGTCCTACAAGAAATGTTAAGTACTTCAATTAGAAAGAAAAGGACATTAATGGGCAATATATAATCATCTGAAGGTACAAAACTTACTGGTAGTAGTAAGTACACAGAATATTATAACACTGTAACTGCAATGTGTAAATTACTCTTATCCAAAGTAGAAAGACTAAATGGTGAACCAATAAAAAATCATAGCTACAACTTTTCAAGATATAGTCAGTACAATATGATATAAACAGAAACAATAAAAAGTTAAAAAGTAGTGGGTATGGGCCTGGCGTGGTGTCTCATGCCTGTAATCCCAACACTTCGGGAGGCCAAATTGGGTGAATCATCCGAGGTCAGGAGTTTGAGAACAGCTTAACCAACATGGTGAAACTGCATCTCTAGTAAAAATACAAAAATTGGCCAGGCATGGTAGTGGTGCCTGTAATCTGAGCTATTCCGGAGCCTGAGGCAGGAGAATCACTTGAACCTGGGGGGGGGTAGAGGTGACAGTGAGCCAAGATTGTGCCATTGCATTCCAACCTGGGTGACAGAGAGAGGCTTCATCCCAGAAAAACTAAAACTAAAAAATTAAAATAAAAGACTTAAAATAAGACCTAAAACCATAAAAAAGCCCTAGAAGAAAGTCTAGGCAATACCATTCAGGACATAGTCATGGGCAAAGACTTCATGACTAAAACACCAAAAACAATGGCAACAAAAACCAAAATTGACAAATGGGATCTAATTAAACTAAAGAGCTTCTGCATAGCAAAGGAAACTATCATCAGATTGAGCAGGCAACCTACAGAATGGGAGAAAAATTGTGCAATGTATCCATCCAACAAAGGGCTAATATCCAGAACCTACAAATAACTTAAACAAATTTACAAGAAAAAAACAAACGACCTCATCAAAAAGTGGGTGAAGGATATGAACAGACACTTCTCAAAAGAAGACATTTATGCAGCCAACAAAATATGAAAAAATCTCATAATCACTGGTCATTAGAGAAATGTAAATCAAAACCACAATGAGATACCATCTCATGTCAGTTAGAGTGGCACTCATTAAAAAGTCAGGAAACAACCAGTGCTGGAAAGGATGTGGAGAAATAGGAATGCTTTAACACTGTTGGTGGGAGTGTAAATTAGTTCAATCATTGTGGAAGACAATGTGGCAATTCCTCAAGGATCTAGAATCAGAAATACAATTTGACCCAGCAATCCTATTACTGGGTATATACACAAAGGATTATAAATCCTTCTACTATAAAGACACATGCACATGTATGTTTTTTGCAGAACTGTTCACAATGGAGACTTGGAACCAACCCAAATGCCCATCAATGATAGACTGGATGAAGAAAATGTTGCACATATACACCATGGAATGCTATGCAGCTATAAAAAAGTATGAGTTCATGTCCTTTGCAGGGACATGGATGAAGCTGGAAACCATCATACTCAGCAAACTAACACAGGAAAAGAAAACCAAACACTACATGTTCTCACTCAGAAGTTGGAGTTGAACAATAAGAACACTTGGACACAGGGAGGACATTACACACTGGGGCCTGTTGAGGAGTGAGAGGCTAGAGGAGGGATAGCATTAGAAGAAATACCTAATGTAGATGACGAGTTGATCAGTGCAGCAAACCACCATGGCACATGTAAACCTATGTAACAAGCCTGCATGTTCTGCTCATGTATCCCAGAACTTAAAGTATCTTAAAAAAAAAAAAGTTTACAAAAAAAGTAGTGGGGATGAAGTTATGGTGACATTTATTAGTTTTCTTTCTTCTGGTTCATTTGTTATGCAAATAGTGTTAAGTAGTTATCAGGTTAAAATAATAAGTTATAAGAGATTATTTGAAAGCCTCACGGTAACCTCAAACCAAAAAAACATACAATGGACACACACACACACACAGATACACACACCCATACAAGGAAGAAACTAATATCACCAGAGAAAATCATCTTTACTATAAGAAGACAGAAATGAAAGAAAAGAAGATCAGAAAACAAATAACAAAATGGCAGCAATAAATTCCCACTTATCCATAATAACATTAAATGTAAATGGAATAAACCCTTCAATCAAAAGACAGAGACTGGCAAAATGGATGAAAAAACAAGAGTCATTGATCTGTTGCCACAAGAAACACACTTCACATATAAAGAAACACATAGACTGAAAATAAAGGGATGGAAAAAGATATCCCATGCCAATTGAACTCCAAAAACAGCAGAATTTGGTATACTCATATGAGACAGAATATATTTCAAGACAAAAACTACAAGAAAGGACAAAGAAGTTCACTACATAAGATAAAGGTCAAGTCAGCAAGAGGATATAACAATGTTAAATATATATGCACCCAACAGGGTAGCACCCAGGTATATAAAGGAAATATTATTAGAGCTAAAGAGAGAGATAGGCCCCAATACAATACAATATTAGCTGGAGACCTCAACATCCCACTTTCAGCACTAGACAGATCTTTGAGGCAGAAAAATCAAGAACAATGACAACAACAACAACAACAGCAAAAACAGACTTAATCTGTACTATAGACTAAATGGATCTAAAAGTATTTACAGAACATTTCATCTGAGAGCTTAAGAATACACATTCTTTTCCTCAGCACACATGGATCATTCTCAAGAATAGACCATATGTTAGGTCACAAAACAAGTCTTAAAACATTTCAAAAAATTAAAATAGCATAAAGCATCTTCTCTGACCACAATGGAATAAAACTACAAATTAATAGGAGGAATTTAGGGAACTATACAAATACATAAAAATTAAATATTACACTCCTTAATGACCAGTGGGTCATTGAAGAAATTAAGAAGGAAATTGAAAAATGTCATGAAACAAATGATAAGGAAGACACAACATATCAAAACCTGTGGATACATCCAAGGCAGTACTAACAGGGAAGTTTATAGCTATAAATGCCTACGTCGAAAAGAAGAAAAACTTCAAATAAACAATCTAATGATGTATATTAAAGAATTAGAAAAGCAAGAGCAAACCAAACCCAAATTTTTTAGAAAAAAAGAAATAGCATAGATCAGAGCAAAAATAAATAAAATTGAAATGGAAAAAAAAAATACAGAACATCAATGCAACAAAAAGTTGGTTTCTTGAAAACCTAAAGAAAATGGACAAACATTCAGCCAGACTAAGAAAAAAAGAGGCAAAATCCAAGTAAATACAATCAGAAATGTAAAAGGAGACATTACAATTGATACTGCAGAAACTCAAAGGGTCGTTAGTGGCTACTATGAGCGATTATATGTTGATAATTTGAAAATCTAGAAGAAATGGACAAATTCCTAGATATATGCAACCTACCAAGATTGAACCAGGAAGAAATCTAAAACCTGAACACACCAATAACAAGTAACGAGATCAAAGATATAATAAAAGTCTTACAGTAAGGAAAAGCCCAGGACCTGATGGCTTTGCTGTTGAATTCCACCAAGCATTTAAAGAACTAATACCAATCCTACTCAAAATATTCCAAAAAATAGAGGAATAGGGAATATTTTCAAAGTCATTCCATGAGATCAGTATTACCCAGAGAGCAAAAACAGAAAAATATACATAAAAACGAAAAAAAGAAAGGAAAGAAAGAAAGAAAGAAAGAAAGAAAGAAAGAAAGAAAGAAAGAAAGAAAGAGCAAGCAAGCAGGCAAGCAGGAAGGAAGAAAAAAACTACAGGCCATTATCTCTGATGAATATTGATGCAAAAGTCCTCAACAAAATACTAGCAAACCAAATTCAGTAATACATTAGAGAAATCATTCATCATGACCAAGTGGGACTTATCCCTGGGATACAAGCATGGTTTAACATATGGAAATCAATCAATGTGATACATTATATCAATCAAATGATGGATAAAAACCATATGATCATTTCAATTGATGCTGGAAAAGCATCTGATAAAATTCACTATTGCTTCACAATAAAAACCATCAACCAACTGGGTATGGAAGGAATATACCTCAATATAATAAAATTCATATATAACAGGCCCACAGCTGGTATTATACTGAATGAGGAGAAACTGAAAACCTTTCCTTTAAGATCTGGAACACAACAAGGATGCCCACTGTCACCACTGTAATTCAACATAGTACTGGAAGTCCTATCTAGAGCAATCAAAAAAAGAAAGATATAAAGGGCATCCAAATTGAAAGGAAGAAGTCAAATTATCCTTGTTTACTGATGATGTAAACTTATATTTGGAAAAACCTAAAGACTCCACGAGAAAACTACTAGAACAGATAAACAAGTAAAGTTGCAGGATACAAAATCAGCACACAAAAATCAGTAGCATTTCTATATGCCAACAATGAAAAATGTGAGAAAGAAATCCAAAAACGTAATCCTATTTGCTATAGCCACACATAAAATTAAATACCTTGGAATTAACCAAAGAAGTGAATGATCTCTATTATAAAAACTATAAAACACTGATGAAGGAAGTTGAAGAGGACACCAAAAAAATGGAAAAATA
>NW_012101634.1:68548-103091 GCF_000951045.1 Mandrillus leucophaeus | reverse complement strand
ATATTATTATTATAACAATATAATTATACATATTATTATAAATAATAAACATGAAGAAAAGGGAACCCTTGTATGCTCTTGGTAGGAATGTAAGTTATTAAAACTTCTATGGAGAACAGTTTGGAGGTTTCTCAAAACCCTAAAACTTGAGCTACTCTGTGTTCCATCTCACTGCTGAATATATACCCAAAAGAAAGAAAATTGGTATATCAAAGAGATATCTGTCCTCCTATGTTTGCTGCAACACTATTTACAACTAAGATTTGGAAGCAACCTAAGTGTCCATCAACAGATGAATGGATAAAGAAAATGTGATACATATGTGTATATATACCACATATACACATATGTACCACATTTGGCACATATGATGCTAATATTCAGCCATAAAAAGAATGATATCCAGTCACTTGCAACAACAAATGGATTGAACAGGAGATCATTGTGTTAAGTGAAATAAGTTAACCACAGGAAGACAAACATAATATGTTCTCACATATTTGTGGGATCTAAAAATCAAACCAATTGAACTCGTGGACATAGAGAGTAGGAGGATGGATACCAGAGGCTAGGAAGAATAGTAGAGGGTTGAGGTGGGAGATGGAGATGGTAAATGGGTATAAAAACATAGAAAGAATGAATAAGACCTACTATTTGACAGCACAATTGGATGACTATAGTCAATAATAACTTAATTTTACATTTTAAAATTAAAAGTGTAATTGAATTGTTTGTAACTGAAAGGATGAATGCTTGAAGGGATGATGTGCTTATTCCACATTGTGTGCCAGCATCAAAACCTCTGGTTTACCTTGTAAATGTATACACATATTATGTACCCATAAAAACTTTTTAAAAAACAAAATCTTTGGCCTCAAGTTGCTCATAATAGTCACATAAGATGTTTTAAATTCTACATCTCTGGTATATGCTCTCCTTTTTGTTCATAATATTGAGCATCCGAGACTGCTTTATTATTGACTGATCTTTATTATTATTGATTATTTACTGATTATTATTGACTAGAAACTAATCTATTTCATTATACTACTCAGCTCAGCTTCATTTTCATTATTCCTTTATTTTCTATTATATTAATCTATGCTCTGTCTTTGTTGTCACTATCTTTTCTCCTTTTTGGATTTATTCAATTATTCTTTTTCTAACTTCTTAAGATGGATTATGTTTCTCTTCTAACATAAGCATCTGCAATTATAAATTTCCCTTTAAGAAGCCTTTTCATATCATCCCATATGTTTTACATGTAATATTTTTAGTTATAGTTGTTATAAGTACTTATGGTTTTCATTATGATTTCTATTTTCACCATAAATTATTTGAAATTGTGTATGCTTTCTTAATTTTATTTTTTACTTTTAACTTCATTGCATAAATATCAGATAATGTAGTCTGTATAATAATAACTTTATATAAGTTACTAAGATCTGCTTTTGGCTTGATTTGTGGTCAGTTTCTATATATGTTCTACTCTGTTCTCTAAATCGGGAGGTGCTGTGTTTCAAAATATTTTTTAAAAGCTTGCTATCTATGCCATTAAAATTTTTGTCTTTACTGATTTTTGACCACTGGTTCTATCCATAATGAGAAACTATGTTTATCAATAGTGGAGAGAAGTAGATTGATGTCTCCCAGTAGTAAAGATCTGTCCTCTTCTTTCTGTACTATTATCCATTTTTGCCAATTTTTTTATTTTAGTAAAATATATATAAAATAAAATTAGCCATTTTAACTATACATATATATATATATCTCACATATAATATATGTATATGATTCAAGGGTATTAATTGCATTCACAATGTTGTGCAACTATCAACAATACCTCTTTAGAAAACTTTTTTATCACCCCAAACAGAAACTCTATGACCATTAGCAACAACTACGTATTCCCCTTTGTCCCAGTCCCCATAACCTTTTATCTACTTTCTCTGTCCCAGTTCCCATAACCTTTTATCTACTTTATGTCTGCACAAATTTGTCTATTCTAGTATTTCATATAAGTGGAATCATACACATATGTCCTTTTGTGATAGACTTATTTCACTTAGCACAATGTTTTCAAGTTTCATCCATGTTGTAGCATGTTTCAGAACTTTATTACTTTTTATGGTTCTATATGCCACATTTTGTTACCATTTCATAGTTGATAGACACCTGGTTTGTTTTCATCTTTTGGTTATTGTCAACAATGTTGCAATGAATACTGGCATACAAATATCTGTTTGAGTCCTTGTTTTCAATTCTTCTGTGTACCTACCTAGGAGTGGATTTGATGAGTCATATGACAATCCCATGTTTAGCGTTTTGAAGGACCACCAACTATTTTCCATGGAGGCTGCACCATTTACATTGTACAGCCATATACAAGGATTTCAATTTCTCCACATCCTTGCCAACACTTTTTATTTTCTTTTTTAAAGAAAATTATAGCCATGCCAGTCGTTGCAAAGTGGTATCTCATTGTAGTTTTGATTCTCAATTTGCTAATGGTTAGTATTGTTGAGCATCTTTTCGTGTGACTATGAGTCATTCATATATCTTCTTTCAAGAAATATACCATTAAATACTTTGCCAGTTTTTAATTGGGTTGTCTGTCTCTTTGTTTTTCAGTAGTGTATTCGTTCACACTGCTACAAATAACTACCTGAGACTGAGTAATTTATTTTTTAAAAAAGAGGTTCAATTGACTCACAGTTCTACAAGCTGTACGGAAAACATGCCTGAGGAGGCCTTAGAAAACTCAGTCATGGTGGAAGGGGAAGCAGGCACATCTTACGTGGCCAGAGCAGGAGGAAGAGAGAGAAGAGAGAGGTGTTACACACTTTTAAACAACCAGATCTTGTGAGAATTCATGATCATGAGAACAGCAAGGGGAAAATCTGCCTCATGATCCAATCACCTCCCACCAGGCCGCTGTTCTGACATTGAGGATTACAACTGGACATGAGATTTGGGTAGGTACACAAACCCAAACCATAACAAGCTATAAGAGATCTTTTTATATCCTGATTATTAATCCCCTATTAGAAATATGATTTGCAAATATTTTCTCTCATTCTGCAGGTTATCTTTTCAATTTCTTCATAATATCCTGTGATGTACAAAAGTATTTGATTTGTACAATCAAGTCCAATTTACATTTTTCCTTACTATACTTGAGGCTACCTAGAGACACACACATACCAAAATGATATACTTTTTGACTAAAAGAACCTTTTCAATTGTATCTGATAATATTTGATAGCTTGTTAGCATTTGCTCATTTTTATGATTTCCTACTATTTCTTTAAATATCTCTTTTACAACTATTTTATATCCTAAAGTGGATAATTCTAATCTTAAGTCCTTTGGGGTTTAAATGTATTTGCAATTATTTCTGGTAACTCTTATTCATGGAGGCTTATTTCCTTGTTTATTTAGTGATCTTTAATAATGAGCTCATAACTGGATATTTTTATGTGCAAAACCTTTGAGTGTAAACTGGGGTTGCATGGGCCAAAGAAAATTTGCATTTGCATCTTTTGAAAGTTAAGAGCATTTGTATGCTTGGAACAGTCTAGCCCCTTAAAGTTGTGTGGACTAATGAAGAATTATCTGTATCAGCATTTCCACTTTTAACTGTCACAGGATTTAATCTCCCAATGGATGGTAGCACTAGAAAAAACAATTGCCCTCAGGGCAATCTTGAGGCTTTCTGTGATTGCTTTTTGTTCACTAATCTTTTATATCCTTTGGATAATGGAGAAGCATGCCCTCAAAATTTCCTTTACTTTTTACTTTTAAACCAAAAATAAATTAAAAGGCACATTTGATTCAAAATAAAAGCTGATTTTTCATTTGTTTGTTTATTTTTTAAGCTGGAGAATTTTCAGAAAATTTATTCTGTCATACTGCCACAAGGGGAGGTCCAAAATGACCAGTTTATAAATATCACACTATTTCAAGGATAAAATAGATTGTTGCTTCAGGGAAAGCATTACTGGTAGCTGCCTTTGATGAGCTTATTAAATGCTAGGGATGCTAATTTAGTAGCCTAGTTGTTACAGTTAATTATAAGGGGCCACCTTGATAATGAATCATCCGGCCCCAGTCAGGTCTTCAGACAACTGCAGCCCAGGCCAACACCTGACTACAATCTCAGGAGAGACCCTGACACAGAACCACTCAGCCAAGTAGCTTTCAAATTCATGATATGCTGAAACTGTGAGATATAAGTACTTGTTATTATTTTAAGCCACTAAGTTTTGTGATAACTTATTACACAGAAATGGTAACTAATATACACTATCATTATTAAAATATTAAGATCCAATATTTTTCTAACAGAAAATGTGTATATAGTCCCTAGATTGAAATCAGTCTGATGCTCTAGTTTCTTTATGGATAATTTAATGAGACCATAAACAACCTATTTGAATGAATACATAAATAAGGACCAAATCATGGTCATTCACTAAGTTGATCACACAGATGCTTACAAGAAAATCTTATGCCTGACTCAATAGAAAAATCTACACTACGTGTGAAAAAAGGCATGATAAGAAACTAACGAACATGTCTCTTATTCTCTTTCTCTCAAGGGAACTATAAACATCCAAATAACAGAGTTCTTCTGTTTTTTTGTGTGCACATTTACATTTTCTCCTGAAAAATAAAAGCAGTGCAGAATTTGCAAATGATAATTTCATATTCACTGTGATTTCAGTAGCACTATTAGTTGCGGTAATGATAATAAATATTATCGTTAGTTAACAGAATGCCACTCAGCAATTTTTTCCAGCTTTAACACTAAGGCTTAAAACAAATTATGTTGAAAAAATGTAATAGTTTCCAATGAAGTAAAAAATGTCTTCTACATGGTGAATATAATGGTCGTTGTTAATGCTTGGAATATATGATGATTTTTTAAACGGAGCTCTTTTTGCTTGATCTACTTTTTATTACAGCATGTAGGTGACAATAAAGGCTGTTAAAAGGTGGTATGTTTGATCACAGTCTATGGGTACCAATGAAGAGCCTCTATTTATTTAAATAAAAGTAATTGCTGCTAGTGTAAAATGAAAAAGAAGATGTGTATAAGAGACAGCCAATAAAGAGCCTCTATTTATTTAAATAAAAGTAATTGCTGCTAGTGTAAAATGAAAAAGATACTCTATGTAATCTTTGCTAGGACAAACTGAGGACCTCTGGGCCATTATTAAGCATAATGAATGAAAACCTCACAGACACTTGGAGAGAAGCCTTTGTTCAGAAAAAAATGGCAATATTCAGCTACTTAAAGCAGAAATTTACTGAAACTAGGTGATAGAAAATACAATGAGAACCCATTTTGCTTTACGAATCTCTTTGTTTTAGATCAGCATTAACAACTAGTCAACCTTTGGCTCTCTGTTTGTCACTCAGCCATACTCTTTGTTTCACTGCATTGATTATTTATGTCTTAAATTATAGCTATTCTTTTTTTGTGTGTGTGTGCTGTGGCTTAAAGAACAACTTCAAGGGCAAACATGAAAGGAAATTTCTGAATGGAGCACTTGGCTGTGCATGCAGCTCCAAAGAACTAAAACTGTTTGTTGTCTTGAAACATACCTTAGGATCAATTATTCTCTCAGCTAACAGGCTTCATCAATTTATTTTCTATATACTGGTACAGTATTGACACAATGAGAAAAGCAAACAGGAAAATGTAAGCTCATCAAAGTTTCCTTCTTGCTTTTTTTATTTTTATAAAATCAAAACAGTGTCTTTTAGCATGGAATGGTACTTATTATTTAAACCTGCTTCCTAAATTTAAAAGTAGCTTAGACAAGTATTCAACTAAATCTACCCGATATTTGCTGTAGCACATAAGCTGATTGTCTAGCTTGTTTGAATTCCTCCAGCATTATTCAGCTTTCAACAAGCACAGGTAGCTCACTTAATCATTTGTCATCATAAATGGAAGAGTTTCTATACCTCTCTGGAACAAAGATACAAGGTTGGTTTTCTCCCTGCTTAAAACAATGCTTGAAACTTACTCAAAGTTTTTTAGCCTCCTATATTTGAAGTTAGACTTCAAGGAGGTAAATCATCAATCCGCCATGTCCCTGAAGACTAAAATATAAATGATGGTATTATTTCATTTATTATTTCATGTATTCTCTTACTTAAAAGTAATGACTAGAACAACCTCATACTGTTGAGGAAGTGAATCATCTAGAGATAAAATTTGTTGCTATGCTTCAGGGTGACTTTGAATCAGAACTCAAGAGAAGAGAAAGCAATTTCATATTGGTCAAGAACAAGCCGTGATGTTAAACAAGGATGCCCAAGCACATAATTCCACACAACAGTCTTGAAAATGCTAGCTTCTTAATTACTTCTTTGTTTTGTACCGAATTTATCTGTCATGCCATTTCAGCTAACACCGTGATCAAATCTTTCATCTCTTGTTTGTTGCCAAGGTATCTCACACATTCAATAATGACCTCTGCTCACTGGAGGCTTGCCTCATGAACCCTAGTTCTACCTGGGTTTCTAAAAGTCTGTCTGAGATGGAGAAGAAGCATTAAGAAGTTAATACATCTAGCAAATACATCTGTCTAATGAGCAGGCTATCCCTTACAACCCCATGCAAAAATTTTAAAATATATAAATCTATCTTGTTAAATGACAGAATTCAGCTTTTAGATGAATAGGCTGGTTCTTTCAGAAACCATCAGAGTACCATGTCCCTGATCAGAAACAGCTGAAAATTTTATTTTAGTAATTCTGAATAGTAAATAGATTTTCTGCTGTTTGTCTGTAATGATTTACGATGGAGACAACTGTGTTTAGGTAGCAAGTTTTCAGTCCTGTGACACATTTAGTTAAGATTAGGTTTCAGGACCCCTAAGTCAAACAAAGCCTTAGAAGGTATGCTCATGATTTTCTATTTTTTTTTTCAAACAGAGCACCCCAAATATTTTATGAGCTTTAGTCCCCATGAAACCTAGATCTGGCTGTGCACTTATTTGATGGACTAGGTATTCTGGAGAATTTTTTGAAAATCCATGTTCACCCTCAAAAAGACAACAATCCTGTTGAAGAAATAACATGTATACATACCAAAGGATCATCTTGGTGTGAAAGGTATGGTGTTTGGGGTCAAAGATATAATATCCAAATCCCAGCTCTGCCATCTGCATTCTGTATGTAATTATAGGACAAATACATTAACTGTTGGATCCCTTTAAATCATGCAAAAACAAACATCATACTTAAATGTGTATAAGAGACAGTCTATGTAATTATAGGACAAATACATTAACTGTTGGATCCCTTTAAATCATGCAAAAACAAACATCATACTTAAACTACTGGTTTGTTCAGAGGATTAATGAAAAGAAATCTGTGAAAACCAAATGCCTTGCATTTACCATATCCACTTAAATATTATTTGATTCATCATATCTCAGGTGTATGAGACCTTAAATGAGATCTAATTCAACATTCAATATTTGGATCTTCTCTGTAATTTTCCCAAGTCATGGTTGCCTACATTCTGCTTGGCTATATCCAGTGATAATGACTAAGGCAGTCCATTTCATGTAATTAATTACTTAAATATATGGCATAACAGTTCCTGGTTTTTATTTTTATTGTTTTTGTTTTATTTTGGTATTCAGGTATAGGTGTCTGACTAATGACATATATGTCACACTAACATATATAATGACATATAATGACACACTAACACTGAGGAGTGAGTTATTGGCTAGAAATTCCCTTTTGGCTCTCTCTCACATGCTAAGATACTATCACAAAACCAACGACGCAGTGGGTTCTCCAGCACACATTATAGCCTGAGAATGGAAAGTTGCCTGAGCTCCAATCTTGGGCAGGTATATAAAATTGCAGTAGAAAAATGTATAAAGCCTGAGAAGGAATGGTGAGAGTGAAGAGAGGCAACAAGGTGAGAGTAGTGTCATGGAAAATCAAAGAGAAGTTTCAAAAGAGGATATTTTTAGTGGCATCAAAGGCCACTGAGATATTATTCTAAAACACATTCTAACTATAAACCAGATTCAGTCTCCATGAGATCATTAGTGAAGCGGTGGGAATTGAGAGGGAGTGAGTTTTGAAGCCAGAGCATGAAGACAAAAAGCAGAAGCTCTTGGCCTTTACTGGCAGGGGTTGGGATAGGATAGCATTCAGGCAGCACTTCAGAGAGAGAAGTGAATGAACTACAAACTGCAGGGAAGGAAGCAAACAGGGTTGAAAATACTTACAGAAGATTAAATGTCACATGAAGTGAGGTGTTGGTTCTGGAGCAGAGGATAAGTGATGAAATTCAGAGCATGAAAGCCTGGGTTAACCTTAAGGCAAAAAAGGGATGTTCTGCTCTTGCAATGAGAGAAATTGTTGAGATAAAATATGTATTAATCTGTTTCCATCATGTTGATAAAGACATACCAAAGACCGGGTAATTTATAAAGAAAAAGAGGTTTAATGGATTCACAGTTCCACATGACTGGGGAAGTCTCACAATCATGATGCAAGGTGAAAGGCGCATCTTATATGGTGAGAGACAAAAGAGAATGAGAACCAAGTAAAAGGGGTTTCCCCTTATAAAACCATCAGATCTTGTGAGACTTATTCATTACCATGAGAACAGTATGGTGGAAACTGCCCCCATGATTCAGTTATCTCCCACCAGGTCCCTCCCACCACATGTGGAATTATGGAAGCTAAAATTCAAGGAGAGATTTGGGTGAGGATACAGCCAAACCAAAGCCAAGAAATTTCATGCTGTTAGTCATGGGTTGGTTGAGAGTTTCTAGGCATCTACTAGTATGTAGACCAGGGCACCAACTGCTGCCAATACTTAGAATTACAAATAGAACCTTCCTGAGGGGTTGCCCCAAAAGGTAAAACTAAAGCTGCCAGCTGTAGCAGGCTACAGATGAAGGTCACCCCAGAAGGACTCTTCTCAGGTACTTGAGGTGGGAGGTGCTAATGATACTCACCTCCAAACATTATCTTTTTATTTTTAAGTCAATGTTATCATGCATATTTAAGGGCTACAACATAATAAATAACATACATTTATATAGTAAAATCTTTACTAGAGTAGACCATATTAACATGCTCTTGTTTTCAAATAGTTAACTATTTTTCCTCCCCTATGACAAGAGCAGCTATAATCTACTCATTTAGCAAATATCCCTAATACAATACATTGTTATTAACTAGAGTCATCATGTTTTACATTAATCTCCGGACTTGTTCATCCTACATAGCTTCTACTTTGTATCATTTGACCTACTTCTCCCTCTTTTTTCCCCAAACCCCCAAATGTGGTTTAATGTTCTATCTTTATATATTTGACTCTATTTTGTAAGATTGTACATATAAGTGAAATCATGCAGTATTTTTCTCCGTGTGTCTGGTTTATTTTCTCTGTGTGTCCGGTTTATTCTTCTGGCAAATGAAAGAATTATCTCCTTTTTAAGGTTGAATAATATTCTATTATACTATTATACATTACATATGCATAAGAGTTTATTTTTTGACTTTTATTTTAAACTCAGGGGTACATGTACAGGATGCACAGATTTGTTATATAGGTAAACATGTGTCATGGGGTTGGTTTTACAGATTATTTTGTCACCCTGTTATTAAGCCTAGTATCCATTAGTTGTTTTTTATCCTCTCCCTCCTCTCACCCTACACCCCGAATAGCCCCAGTGTTTGTTGCTACCCTCTATACGTCCATGTGTTCTCATCATTTAGCTCCCACTTATAAGTGAGAACATGTGGTACTTGATTTTCTGTTTCTGCATTAGTTTGCTAAGGATAATGGCCTCCAGCTGCATCCATGCCCCCCAAAGGATATGACCTCATGCTTTATTATGACTGCATAGTATTCCATGGGGTATATGTACCACATTTTTTTAATCTAGTCTAACTTGATGGGCATTTAGGTTGATTCCATGTCTTTGCTATTGTGAATATTGCTACAATGAACATATGTGTGCATGTGTCTTTACAACACATGGATCATATGTTCCTTTGCGTATATACCCAGTAATGGGATTACTGAGTAGAATGTTATTTCTGTCTTTAGGTCTTTGAGGAATTGCCACACTGTCATCCACAATGGTTGAACTAACTTGCACTCTCACAACAGTGTATCAGCATTCTTTTTCTCTGCAACCTCGCCAGCATCTGTTATTTTTTCACTTTTTAATAGTTGCCATTCTGACTGGTGTGAGATGGTATCAACCAGTAGTTTTGATTTGCATTTCTCTAATAATCAGTGATGTTGAGCTTTTTTTAACATGCTTCTTGGCCGCATGTATGTCTTCTTTTGAAAAGTGTCTGTTCATGTTCTTTTAATCTTGTAAATTTATTTAAGTTCTTTATAGATGTTAGATACTAGACTTTTTTCAGTTGCATAGTTTGCAAAAATTTTCTCCTATTCTGTAGGTAGTATACTCTGTTGATAGTTTTCTGTCAATTTTTGCTTTCATTGCAATTGCTTTTGGCTTCTTCATCGTAAAATCTTTGGACATGTGTATGTCTTAAATGGCATTGCCTAGATTGTCTTCCAGGTTTTTATAGTTTTAGGTTTTATGCATAAGTCTTTAATCCATCTTGAGTTAATTTTTGTGTATGTTTTAAGGAAGGGGTCCAGTTTTACTTTTCTGCTTATGACTAGCCAGTTATCACACAACCATTTATTGAGTACAGAATTATTTCCCCATTGCTTGTTCTCTAAAGGTTTGTTAAATATCAGATAGTTGTAGGTCTGTGGTCTTATTTCTGGGTTCTCTATTCTGTTCCATTGCTCTAGTTGTCTGTTATGTACCAGTACCACTAATTTCTTTGAGCAGTGGTTTGTAGCTCTTCTTGCAGAGATCTTTCACTTCCCTTGTTAGCTGTAATTGTGACGCAATTTGTTTGTGATTTGGCTGTCAGCTTAACTGTTGATGGTGTGCAGGAAAGTTAGCAATTTTTGCACATTGATTCTGTATCCTGAGGCTTTGCTATACTTGCTTATCAACTTAAGAAGCTTTTGGGCTGAGATGATGGAATTTTGTAGATATAGGATCATGTCATCTGCAAACAG
The DNA here is from genome assembly GCF_000951045.1 of Mandrillus leucophaeus. NCBI lineage: Eukaryota > Metazoa > Chordata > Mammalia > Primates > Cercopithecidae > Mandrillus > Mandrillus leucophaeus. The sequence continues at coordinate 91,978 of NW_012101634.1, read as the reverse complement.
AGATAGTTTGACTTCCTCTCTTCCTATTTGAATGCCTTTATTTCTTTCTCTTGATTGATTGCTCTGGCCAGAAATTCCAATACAATGTTGAATGGGGGTCGTGAGAAAGGGCATCCTTGCCTTGTGCCTGTTTCAAGGGGAGTGCTTACAGCTTTTGCCCATTCAGTGTGATTTTGGCTGTGGGTTTGTCATATATGGTTCTTATTATTTTGAGGTATGTTCTTTCAATACCTAGTTTATTGAGAGCTTCTAACATGAAGGGATGGTAAATTTTATCAAGAGCAATTTCTTCATCTATTGAGATAAGCACATGGTTTTTGTCTTTTGTTTTGTTTATATGATGAATCACATTAATTGATTTGTGTAATTTGAACCAATCTTGCATCCCAAGGATGAAGCCTAGTTCATCATGGTGGATAAGCTTTTTGATGGGCTGCTGGATTTGGCTTGCCAGTATTTTGTTGAAAATTTTTGCATCAATGTTCATAAAGAATATTGGCCTGAAGTTTTCTTTTTTGTTATTGTATTTCTGCCGTATTTTGGTATTGGGATGATGCTGGCCTCATAGAATAAGTTAGGGAGCAGTACCTCTTTTTCCATTGTTTAAAATAGTATCAGTAGGGATGGTTCCAGCCATTCTGTGTACATCTGGTAAAATTCAGCTGACAATCTGTCTGGTCATGGGCTTTTTTGGTTAGAAAACTAGTTACTACTGCCTCCAGTTCTGGACTCATTATTGGTCTGTTCAGGGATTCAATTTCTTCCTGGTTCAGACTTGGGAATGTGTATGTATCCATTTCTTCTACAGTTTCCAGTTTATGTACATAGAGGTGTTTATTATAGTCTCTGGTGTTTGTTGGTATTTCTGTGGGTTCAGTGGTAATATCCCCTTTACCATTTCTGATTGTGTTTATTTGGACCTTCTCTCTTTTCTTCTTTATTTGTCTAGGTAGAAGTCTATCTATTTAATTATTTTTTTTCAAAGAATCAACTCCTGGCCGTTTGAATGTTTTCTTGTGTCTCTATCCCCTTCAGTCCAGCTCTGATTTTGGTTACTTGTTGTATTCTGTTAGCCTTGGAATTTGTTTATTCTTCGTTCTCTAGTTATTTTAGTTGTGATATTAGGTTGTTAACTTGAGATCTTCATAGCTTTTTGATATGGACCTTTAGTCCTATAAATGTCCCTCCTAACACTGCCTTAGTGTGTCCCAGAGATTCTGGTATGTTGTATCTTTGTTCTCATTAGTTTCAAATAATTTATTGATTTCTGCCTTAATTTCATTATTTATCCAAAGTCATTCAGGGGCAGGTTGTTGCATTTCCATGTAATGTATGGATTTTAGTGAATTGTTTAATCATGGTTTCTAATTGCATTCATTGTATTCTGCTCAGCGAGACTGTTTGTTATGATTTCAGCGTTTTATTCTGCATTTGATTAGAAGTGTTTTACTTATGATAATGTGATTGATTTTGGAATAAGTGACATTTGGCAATGAGAAGAATGTATATTCTGTTGCTTTTGGATGGACAGTTCTGTAGGTACCTATCAGGTCCCTTTGATACAGACCTGAGTTCAAGTCCTGAATATCTTTATTACTTTTCTGTCTTGATAATCTAATATTGTTAGTTGGATGGCAAAGTTTCCTTCTATCGTTGTGTAGGAGTCTAAGTCTCTTTGGAGGCCTCTAAGAACTTGCTTTATTAATCTGGATGCTCCTGTGTTGGTTACATATATATTTAGTGTAGTTAGCTCTTCTTGCTGAATTGAATCCTTTACCGTTATATAATTCCCTTCTTTTTTATAATCTTTGTTGATTTAGAGTCTGTTTTGTCAAAAACTGGAATTGCAACCACAGTTGTTTTTTTTTTTTTTTTTTTTTCATGCTTTCCATTTGCTTGGTAAGTTTTCCTTCATCGCTTTATTTTAAGCCTGTGGATGTTATTGCATGTGAGATGGGTCTCTTGAAGATAACATACTGATGGGTCTTGGTTCTTTATCCAGCTTGCCAGTGTGTTTTCTAATTGGGGCATTTATCCAATTTATTTAAGGTTAGTATTGTTCTGTGTGGATTTGATCCTGTCATCATGATGCTACCTGATTATTTTGCAGACTTGCTTATGTGGCTGCTTTATTTATTTATTGATGTATTTATTTTTAGATGGAATCTCGATCTGTCATCCAGGCTGGAGTGCAATGACACAATCTCAGCTCACTTCAACCTCCGCCTCCCAGGTTCAAGCAGTTCTCATGCTTCAGCCTCCCAAGTAGCTGGGATACAGGCATGCGCCACCACACCCAGCTAATTTTTGTATTTTTAGTAGAGATGGGGTTTCACCATATAGGCCAGGTTGGTCATGAACTCCTGGCCTCATGATCTGCCTGCCTCAGCCTCCCAAAGTGTTGGGATTACAGGCATAAGCCACCTCACATGGCCTATATGGCTGCTTTATAGTGTCACTGGTCTGTGTACTCCAGTGTGTTCTTATAACTACTGGTAAAGGTTTTTCCTTTCCATATTTAGTGCTTCCTTTAGGAGCTTTTGTAGGGCATGTCTGGAGCTTATCAACTCTCTCAGCATTTGCTTGTCTGTAAAGGATCTTATTTCTTTTTCACTTTTGAAGCTTAATTTGGCCAGATATGAAATTCTGGATTGGCATTTCTTTTCTTTAAGAATGTTGAATATTGGCCTCCAATCTCTTCTAGTTTGTAGGGTTTCCACTGAGAGGTTTGCTGTTAGTCTGATGGGCTTCCCTTTGTAGGTAATCTGGCCTTTCTCTCAGGATGCCCTTACCATTTTTTCTTTCATTTTGACCCTGACGAATCTGATAATTATGAGTTTTGGGGATGATCTTCTCGTGGAGTACCTTACTAGGCATTTCCTTAATTTCCTGCGTTTCCTTACTCTGCATTCCCTGAATTTGAATCTTGGCCTGTCTAGCTAGGTTGGAGGAGTTCTTATGGATGATATCCTGAAGTAAGTTTTCCAAATTGGTTCTATTCACTCCATCTCTTTGAGGTACACCAATCAGTTGTAGATTCAGTCTCTATATAATCCTACAATTCTCAGTGGTTTTGTTCATTCCTTTTCATTCTTTATTCTGTTCTTGTCTGCCAGTCTTGTTTCAGAAAGACAGTCTTCAAGCTTTGAGATTATTTTCTCTGCTTGTTCTATTCTGCTATTAATACTTGTGATTGCATTGTGAAATTCTTTTACTGTGTTTTTCAGCTCTATCAGATGGATTATGTTCTTCACTATACTGATTATTTTTACTGTCAGTTCCTGCAATGTTTTATCATGTTTTTTTAGCTTCCCTGCATTGAGTTATAATGTGCTCCTTTAGCTCAGTGAAGATCATTCCTATCCATATGCTGATTTCTACTTCTGTCATTGCAGCCATCTTAGCTTCAGCAGGTTCTGAACCTTTGCTGAAGAGGTAGTGTGATCATTTGGATGAAAGAGCACTCTGGCTTTTTGAACTTTGGCATTCTTGATCTAAAGGAGCACATTCTTTTGCATATTTGTGAACTTATCTACCATCAATCTTTGGGGTTGCTAACCTTTGGATGAGGTTTTGGGTTTGTTGTTTGTTCTCTTTTAATAATCTGGCTGCTTTTCCATAGGGCTGCTGAGGTTTGTTGGGCATCTGCTCCAGTCCCTAGTTGCCTCGAATTTTCCAGTACCTGGAGATATCACCTGTGAAGGCTGCAAAGCAGCAAAGTGGCAGCTTGCCCCTTTCTCTGGGAGCTCCATCCCAGGGCGGGGTACATATATGTTGCCAGCCCAAATGCACCTGTAGGAAGTAGCTGGAGACCCTGATTAGGAGGTCTGACACAGTCAGGAGGAATGAGATCAGGGATCCATTTAAGGAAGCGATCTAGCCATGCTTTCCTAGAGCAACTGTGCTGTGCTAGGGTATTGCTTCTGCCTGTGGTCAGTCTGGGCTCTCCAAAGCCTGGAGGCTGGAACAGCTAAGTTGCTGAAACAGCAAAGATGGCAGTCACTCTTTCTTCTAGGAGTCTGTCCCAGGAGGTTTTCAAACCTCAGTTGCCCCAAGAACATTGACCCAACTGGCTGGAGGCCTCAGGAAGTCCTGCCCAGTGAGGGGCAATAGATCAGAGACTTGCTTAAGGAATCACTCTGTCCACACTTTTGTAGAGCAGCTTTGCCTTACTGGGGTATTGCTTCTGCCCCAGTAGGCTTGGGATTGCCAAAGCCAGCAGGCTGGAACAGCAAAAATATGGCCCTCTTCTCACCCCAGGTACTTCATCTCAAAGAGGAATCAAAACTCTGTCTATGGGAGAACACAGGCAGGGGTGGCTGTAGGCCCCAGTTTGGAGGTCCTGCCCAGAGATGAGGAATGGATTGAGATCCTGCTTAAAGAAACAGTCTGGCCAAATTTTTGTAGAGCAGCTGTGCTGTGCTGGGGGATCCCTTCTCACCCCAATCAGTTTGGACTCTCTGAAGCCTACAGTCTGGAACAGCTGGGTCATTCAAACAGCAAAGATAGTGGCCCAACCCTCCCCTCAGGAACACCAACTTGTCCTGGGAAGGCACAACACTATTGCTAGGGGCTGGCTGAAATTCCAAGCCAATGGGTCTTATTCTGTGAGGCACTATGGAAGTGGGGCCCTCAGACCAATACTGCTTTGACCCCTGGATTCCACCCCTTTCCTAGGGGTACGTGTGGACTGCCTGCCGTGCCTGAGTTGCAGTCACTTTTACCAGGGATCCTGGTGCCAGAGTATGTAAAGCTCCTGAGACTCTGTGCACACCTGAGTAGCTGCTCTGCTGAGACTTCACACAGCTCTATGTGTCAGACTGAAGGCCCTGGTGGAGTGGGTTCATGAGGGTATCTCCTGACCCGAGAGTTGCAAAAGTCTGTGGGAGAATCGTGGTGTCCTGGGGTCGCACATTCACTCACCACTTCCCTGGGTAGGGGAGGTTCCCTTGGCTCTGTGTCACTCTTGCATGGGCTGTCACTCTGCCCTGTTTTTCTCCATTCTCCCTGGGTTGAACTGTTTCCTTGATCTGTCCCAGTGCAAGTACCTGAATGTTTCAGTAGTAGGTGCTGTATTTTCCTGCCCCTTTTGTTCCTCTCTGTGAGTGCCGTGCACCATAGCTGCTTCTAGTCAGTCAACTTGGCCCCACTCCATCAGAGTTTCTTTATCCACTCATTTACTAATGGACACCAAGGTTGTTTTCATATTTTGACTATTTTGAAGAGTGTGAACTTTATCTTTTAAATATCTTTTAAAAATCTCTAAATTTCTCTCTATTCCCTCCACCAAGCCCTAGTTTCAAACTCCAATCTTTTCTTCGACAGACAACTGGCTGCAGAATGCCTCCCAATTGGTCTCTCTCATCCACTTTTGACCATTCCTGATGATTCTTCACACTATAACCAGACTAAACTTTCAAAAATACAAGTCTGATCGTGGGTCATTTCTGAATAAAATGTATAATGCTCTCACTCAAGATGAAGAAAAAAGTTAACAGGGCATACATGGCTTTTCACAACGTGGCATCTTGCATCTACATTATTTCTCATCTAACTCCATGCCTCCTCTCTCCCTGAGATCCAATTAAGTTGATGTTTTTTAGAATCAAACCACATTACATGTTTTTTCCTAATTCATTCTGTTCATTTTATCTATTCTGCCCTATCTGTTATTTAGATTAAGTTCAAAACTCATTTCCTGAAGTAATCCTCCTTAGTACTTCTATATATTCTTATACTTCTTATACTTTCAACTCATAAGTTTATCTTGGCTTATAATTATCACCTTTTGCCATTAATTAATTAATGTCTACCTCTTCAACTAGACTGTATGTTTCTTAAGGGCAGCATTCAAGTTCATTTCTAATCATTGCTCTGTATGAGCAGAATTCTGGCACATAGTAAATACTCAGAAATACTATTTTATTCATGCATGAGTGAGCAAATTAATGAATGGGTGCTAGCACAATGGCTTTTAGACAGGAGTCTTGCCTAATGGATGACCATTGCTAATACTCTACCAATTTTATTACTGTTTTAAAAAGATCAAATAAAATTCTGCAGAGAAAAACTTTTTATATGTTATTGTCTCTGTCATGGTTGTAAGGGAGTCACTAATGCAAGTGTGTATTTTGGAAAAATGAACTAATTTAACCAAGATAAAGAGTTACATTAAGAATGCCTGTAGTGTGATCTCTCTTCTGCATCTATTTTTCTGTTCCTGGAGCATGACGGTGAAGAAGCCTGATTGATGATTGCCTTTCTGCTCATATCCTGACAACATAAAAATGTTTCTTTGTAACATCAAAAGATGTGTGTGTGTGTGTGTGTGTGTGTGTGTGTGTGTGTGTGTTTTAGCCCACTGACATTTGAACTCAGAAAAATTATAGTTCCCAAATGAAATAGACTTTGGTATAACAGATATCTGCTTGTATCACAATTTATGTAATTAGAGCTGGGTAAAAAGAATTTGTGAGCCAATATGACAGAATTTTCTTGAAAGCTATAGAACAATTATTTATATGGATGTTCCAACTATTTAGAGAGAGAGTCATCAAAACATCCTTCATCAAAGCTGTTTGAGTGACATAAACAAAGTAGAAGTGACAGAGTCTTGGTTCCAGAACATGTAAATTCTTCCTTGTTTGATTTTCTACAGCTTGCATTTTGATATTGTCGTCCCAGTAGAGGTGAGAAAACTGCAAAAAGGAAACTACTTGGAAGTTGTATCTTCAGCCTCACAATCTAAGCAGTTAGTAGCTAATTCTTTACCTCAGCATCCAACTGTAACTGCACTTGGTCACTCAGACATGTGGAGCAGAGCTGTCCACCAGCAAGGACACAGAAGGCTCCTGACAATCCCTCTCCTGATCTATCCCCATAAGTAGACAAAGGGAAAGGAGGAGAATCAGGTTTTTTTCTTGAGAGTTCCTGTTTCTGCAACACCAAATTTGCTTATATGAACAAACATATGGCTCCTGAGACCCACAGACCTTATATTAAATATATTTATGAAGCTCCCCCACTGTGTTCCCATAGACTCAGGTTCTTACCTTCTAAGAATGAGCAGAATTAACAGATTTCTCTCTGACCTGGGAGAAAATGACCTTCAACTATAGCTGAGTTAAGTGCAGATCTGGAAATTGTCTTCAAAAATTACTTGTTCACACAGCTTGTCTTGACCAGCTCTCTCCCTTGTAGCAAATGTCCTCAGGTTTGGTTTGTGGGAAATATCAGGTAGGTTTGATGTGTAGATTCTATTTACTGGTAAGAGTATAAAGTGAAGATTCTAGAATAATTTGACTAGTCAAACTCATCAAGCATTTAAGGGAGTTTTATTCCCTGTGTGTCAGTATTCAATGACACATATAATATTTGTAATAATGCCAACTAACATTTTCTGAACACTCACAATGTACCAGACACTGTGGAGAGGAGAGGAGAGGAGAGGAGAGGAGAGGAGAGATGAGAGAGGACTTTTACCCTTTCACACTCAACTTTTACAAGCAAATGTTGAAGAGTTTAGTGCTATGAAGATTAAAACCTCTGCTACTACTGAGTCATAATCACAAAAATTCTAATACTAAAATGTATTTGGAAGAAAACTGATGGACAGTAAAAACTTTGGAATTTTTCTTTGTGCCCAAATTGTGGGTCTGGCAATAATCTTAGGGGCATCACAGAAGGCTGTGTAAAATACAAACTGAGTGGCCCTAAATTTTTTCAAGGTGGAGTAGCCATGAATGCGTTTGTTACTCTTGTCCTTCTGGTTGTCCCAATTAATTATTCTATTTCCTGAATCTTTCCTGTCTGTAGTATTTTGTGGCCACCTGGTGGATCTCAGTGCCATTGCTTCCATTCCCCTGGTATACAATTGATGTAACTGGTAAACTTGTGTGTCCCAAAGCACAAACCTGAGCTTCAGTCAGAAACTTTGGAGGAGTAATTTCTTATTTGAGTACAATTATTCAGAGCATGCTGTTATTACATATTGGGCAGAAGTGGGGGAAGAAGGAGTTACAAAGATTGTCCCACTAATTAGTAACACAACTATTCAATGCTTATGAAATTTTTCTTTTCTGTGTGTACTTGCACCAGTCATCACCCATCTGCCATCTTTTTTGAGATATATTAAGGTTAGGGAGATAATCCCAATCATTTCTGTCTTACTTTATTTTAAGTAATCCAGAATCCCGAGGCCAAAATCTAAAAGAGGATAGGGATAGACACAGGTAGAGGTGACAATTGTCATTATTATTCTCATTTTACATATGTGAAGGCTTAGACTGGAAGTCTTTAAATACTTGTCCAAAGTCTTAGTGCTGGAGTAAAAGGAAGAGTCTGGAATTGGACCTTAAACAGCTAACCTCTAAACTCTTGCCCTTAAACAAAAGAGTGAAAGGGAACTTTTATTATCTGGGCACTGGGAGAGACACTCTTAAGCAAAAAAACAAAGGCATGAGCACAGGCAGAGGTAAGAGTTTGAAAGTTGTATGAAGCACATAGCTAAACCTTTGGAGGTCCATTAAAGGAAAGGCAACAGTGAAGGAGATTTTTCAGAAGAAAGAAATGGGAATTCTCCGACATCTGTGCATCTTCTTGCTGTCCTGGGTTGCCAGCTAAACTGAACCCAGCCAGGCTTCTTGACTCCCTCCCATGGCTTCCATCTGCCATACAGCTCTGGCCAAGGCCAAACTCAGCCTGCTTAATTTCCAGAATTCCTTGCCTCAGCAAAGTCATCCCAAAGTGAGCCACAGAACAGTGTCCTCTGAATGACTGCACAGCCCCCAAATAAATGACTTTCCTGAAGAGGAGATGACAGCCAGCTGAGGAAGCTGCTCACTAGGAGGAGGTGCATGCTCACTCACCTGCATTCTCTTCCCACATCCCCAAGCAACACATATCAGCTGTCCTCTCCTTCTCATCTGGAAAAAGGAGGAGGAGTGGCAGCTTATTAAAACCTGGCACCGTGTCAGCCTTGCTCAAGATGTTGTTATTCAGTCTTAGGAAAGCAACTTGAAAAAAAACAGTGACTGTCTCCTATCATGTATGTACATAGTATTTAGCAAATTAGAAGTGCTTAATAAAAGTCAATGAATTCTAAATAAATAATGACTATTAATATATTTGTTTGATACAAACTGGATGTGCAAATCAATAAGAAAATTAATATTTTGGAATCTTCAGGCTTTCACTGAATAATTATTACATTGAATTGAACAATGATTTTAATGCAGATTCATGATAATATTCATCATGAGTACACATTAAGATTATTTTGAATACATAATTAATTTACAGAGCACAGTTTCTAAATGAAAGAACAATTAATTTTAGCTTTAGCTTTGCCACAATCCATTTAAATGTTTTTAGTGATGCTTCTATAACCAGCATAGCACAAGGTTTATAAATGAAAATGCTAATCTGCAGACTATCATCTGTCCTTTCTATTAAAATTATTAAATAAATGCTAGCATTGCTATGATACAAAATGTGTATAGAGGAAAGCTTTAATGTAAAAGGATTCTTTTCAGATCTATTTATTATTTATTTTTATGATTTTTTATCTTGAAATAATTTCAGACTTTAGAAAAGGTGCATGAATGGTACATAGAATTTCTGTTCATCCAGATCTCCCAACAGTTAACATTTTCATATGTGTGCTTTATTTTTCTCTCTCTTACATACACACACATACACACACGGATATGTATGTATATATACATACAATTTTTTTCCTGAACCATATAAGAGTAAGTTGCAGCCATGAATCTAGGATGTCCCACTACCACCTACATAACCACTGTATTTTAAAATTAAGATATTAACAATATTATTCAGTAATATTGTCAAATCTGCAGACCTATTCATATTTCACCAGCTGTCCCAGTAACTTCCTGTAAAACAAAACAAAAGAAAATCCCTACACTTATTTTTTTTTAAAAGCAAAGTATTAGTTGTATATCTGTGTCAAGCTAAAACTAGTGTATGAATTAATATAAAATGAGATTCAGTCAATACCACTTTAGGACCATATAAGTCACTGAAAGATTAAGGAATGTGATTATTTACTTAATAAAAACTATAATGCATCACCAAGATTAAACTTTTTCTCCTATTAACATGTGTAGTAAGAAATAATTAATGAAAAAAGTTAAAATTTAATAGTGCCACTTTGCTTTTAAATATTTTAAACTATTTATCGCTAATGACAAATCATTTCCAACATTCTAGTACAAGTTCCTAGTAGATTGAACATGAATGAGATGGAATTACTTGGACAGAAAGCCCTCCAAAAAGGGCATCACATTAGGAGTTGGCTAGCTTTGAGCCCCACTCTGAATGCAGCCCCTCTGAGTGGTATTACTTACAATTGGTAATCTACTGTCAAGAAATGATGGGAAAAAAGAGACAGCCCCTGTGTCAAAGGACTTCATGCTAGAGTTTCCTTTGGTGTAGGGAGCATAGTTGATTTGTGTTATAGCAGATCATGGTGTATAATGTTTATTTTTGTTTTTAAATGAAGTCCATATAGTATTAAGAAGGAAAGCTAATCAGTGATATTGGCATATAAATTATTAAATAACCTCTGCAATAATTATCAACAACCTTATCTTTTCATCCAGGAATTCCACTCCTGGCATTTTTGCTCAAAGAAATAATCCTAAGGAAAACAGAAGCCTTAGACATGACAGTGTTCATTACTCTATGATTCATAAAAGTAGAAACAGAGCAAAGGAAAGGTAAGGTAAATTATTATATATACACAAGATAGAATGGTATACAGTTATATATATAATGTTTGACTTAAAAATGCACTAGCAATGCAAAGTACTTATGTTGAGAAAGAGTAAAAAAGAGTTTCCAAATGGAATATATAATATCAGATCAAGCATATGGAAAAGAAAATATGAAGAAAATAAGTTATCCTGTAAACAGGGGTTGTATCTGGGTCATACAAATTCTGAGCTCGCAGTGAGCAGGCCTAGAGGGCATGGCCCAAACTCCAGCTGCAGTCCTTGGATCTAATTAGGATTGCTGAAGCCAACGAGGCCACATTGACTAGCCAATTTCTGATCTTGTTTCAGATTGGCCCACTCTTCAGTTCCTGATTTTGTGAAACAAGATAAGAGAGAATAGATGAGAAACAAGCAAATAGGGTCCAGGATGCTTCCTGCGAACACCATGAAGAGCATCTGGGCCATCCTTAAGCAGTCAACATGTGCCTGGCATATGAAATTGTTGAGCTTGTTAAATATACAGACATTTTCCACCTCCAAAGTGCTGAGATTATAATCTCAGTTTATAAGCATGAGCCACCACACCCAGCCAAGAATGTGGTTTTAAAGAAACAGAGATGAGATTTTAAATCACAAGTAAAAAAAATCAAATACTTCTCTTTTTTTTTTGCTGCAAAGTATGCATTTTTATTTCACCTTGGTTATCTCAATTCAGTTTTTTAAAAGAAAGAAAACCTTTTCTTTTCCCAAGATGGTGATAAAAAGACTTTTAGGATGCATCGGCCACTTGGAAACAGTAACATAGTGTGTAAAAATCAATTCTGAGTTTTAATTCAAAAAGAAAGGTGAAAATTTGCAGGAATAGCAAAGGACACCCCATACTCTGGGGAGGAGAAAATCGGTAAGCAGCCCTTCTGACAGCATTCAGCTGATAAAATATGTGGGAGGGGCAGTCAGTCTCCCTTGGTGATTCACATTTCCACTATGGATATGTGCCAAGGGAGGGCACCCTGTTTCTCTCAAGCCCTAGAGCTAACATTTGGGGAAAGACTGAGAGATGGAGAGAGGGAGACACTGGGAAAAAACTACATTGTCCCATACACAGGACCAAGAGGAGGATGCCATTTTCCATCCAGGCTTATACAAAGTGAGTCATTGTTTTGCAACCTGGAAGCAGTGGCCACAGCAGGCATTTAATTTTGGGCCAGAGACTGGGATTCTAGCACTGGAGCAGGAGAAGGGCTCCCACTTCCCAAATGAGTGGTGAGTGTGGAGAGTGTCCCAGCAGTAGATGTTAGAATTAGGCTCTCTCTCACCCAAGACTAGAATGGGAGGAGAGTTGTTGAAGCTGAGGATTCTCCTGGAGGGCAAGACTTGCAGGCAGGGACAGCTATGCAATCTGGGAACGGTCTGTGTGTGTCATTGGTGGGTGCCCCAGCCTGCTCCCTTGGTCAATGGGGAGACAGTGCCCCACTAGCTCCAAGGAACAGGAGGGAGATGGACCCCACTTCTTTGGAGATCTAACCCTCAATACTAAGTGGTCCTAAGGGAGAGAGGTGCATAGTCTGCCAAAGCCCTCTTGAGTCAAAGAAAAGTTGAGCATGGTGCCAACCACAGAAGGCAGCACCACCAAAGCCTGGAAATGAACATAGAGTTCATCGCCCACCCCCAGTTTTCCTCTTCAGTGTACTGCTGTTGACATGGCAAAAGGACTTCCAGGTGGGGCCTGAGAGTGTGGACAGACAGAGGCCACTTCCTGGGCTTCTCCATTGGCTCCACCCCCACCAAAGTGAGCATGAGCTGAGGGAGGGTGCTTTTCATGCTTCTCCATTGTTTCTGCCCATGCTAAGGGTAAACACATGCAAAGAGCGTATTGCTTTCTCTGACTTCTCAGTATCATCTACTGGCCTGAAGTGTGAATTACACCTCCAAATAAAAGTAAATCTCTACAACAATAAACTTGAGAAAGCCACTGCATATCTGCAACCAAGGAGTCCTTACAGAATCTTGGTCCTCTGAAAGCACCCAGAAACAAGGCAAATCAATGATACACAATAAACAACACAGTCATACCTTCAAGGGGGGGGTAGGGACAATAAAAAATCAACACTCCCCATCAAAACAACAGCAAATTAAAAAGAAATAAAAATAAATGTCAGCTCCCTCAGATGAGAAGGAACCAGTATAAGAACTCTGGCAATACAAAAATCCACAGTGTTTTATCACTTCCAAAGGATTGTACTAGCTTCTTAGTAATGATCCTTACCAGAATGAAATGTCTGAAATGACAGATATAGAATTCAAAATGTGGATGGCAAAGAAACTCAACAAGATACAAGAGATAAGTTCAAATCCAACACAAAGAAGCCAGCAAAATGATCAAAGCCTTGAAATATCACATAGTTATATTAAGAAAGAACCAAACAACTTCTGGAATTGGAACATTTACTAAAGGAATTTCAAACTACAGTTGGAAGCATTAACAACAGACTTGACAAAGCAGAAGAAAAAATTTCAGACTAGTCCTTCAAATCAACCAAGTCAGACAAAAATGAAGAAAAAAATTTAAAAAAATCAAAGATTTTGAGAAATATAGGATTATGTAAAGCAATGAAACCTATGACTTGTTGACATTCTTGAGAGAGAGAAGAAAAGTAAGCAATCTGGAAAACATATTTGAGAATATAATTCAGGAAAATGTCTCTAATCTGGCTAGAGAGGTCAATATGGAGATACAAGAAGTCCAGAGAAGTCCAGAGAGTTGCTATACAAGATGAACATCACCAAGGTATATAGTCAGCAGACTATCCAAGGTCAATGCAAAAAAAAATCTTAAAGACAGATAAAGAAAATGGCCATATTATTCTTAAAGGGGAACCCATCAGACTAACACAGACTTTCAGCAGAAATCTTACAAGCCAGAAAGGATTGAGGGCCCATTTTTAACATTTTTGAAGAAAAGAAATCCCAGTCAAGAATTTCATATTCCACCAACTAAGCTTCATAAACAAAGTACAAATAAAGTCTTTCCCAGACAAGAAATCACTAAGGGAATTTGTTACCACTAGACTGGCCTTATAAGAGATGCTTAAGGGAGTGCTAAACATGGAAATGAAAAATGTTTGCTACCACAAAAGCACACAGAAGCACATAGCTTATGGACCCATAAAGCAACTACATAACTAAGACTACAAATCAATTAGCTAACAGTACTACAAAAGGAAGAAAACTCCTATATCAATATTAACCTTGACTATAAATGGTCTAATACCCCACATAAAAGACACACACTGGCAAACTGGATTTAAGAAAACAAGATTCATTATTTTGCTGTTTTTAAGAGACCTATCTCACATGTACCTATCTCACCCATACGCTCAAAGTAAAGGGATGGAGAAAGGTCTATCATCCAAATGGAAAACAAAAAGTAGCAAATGTCACTATTCTTGTATCATATAAATTATATTTTAAATAAAAAACAATGAAAAATGACAAAAAAGGGCATTACATAATAATAAACGGTTCCATTCAACAAGAAGATTTCACTGTCTTAAATAGATGTTTACTCAACATTGGAGCACCCAGATTCACAAAACAATTATTTCTGAACTTATAAAAATCACTTACACAGCCACACAATAATAGTGGTGGGCTTCAACACCCCACTTACAGTATTTGACAGCTCATTGAGACAGAAAACTAACAAATTCTGGAGGTAAATTCAACACTTGACCAACTAGACCTAATAGACTTTTAACAGAATACTGCACCCAAAAAAACACAGAATATACGTTCTTTTCATCTGTGTATGGAACATACTCTAAGATTGATCACATGCTAAACCATAAAGCAAGTCCCCATAAAGTCAAAAAAATCACAATGATACCAACCATAATCTCCAACCACAATGGAACACAAATAGAAATCAATACCATAAGAACTCTCAAAACTACATAAATACATGGAAAATAAACCACTGATTCCTGAATAACTTTTCAGTAAGCAATGAAATTAAGGAAGAAATGAAAAATTATTTGAAACAAATAAAAATGGAGACACAACATACCAAAACCTCTGAGACATAACAAAAACAGTGTTAAAGGGAATATTTATAGTGTTTAATGCCTACATCAAGAAGATAGAAGGATTTCAAATGAACAACCTAACCTTGCATCTAACGGAATTTAAAAAAACCAAACAAACAAAAAAATAAAACCAAGAAAACTAAATCCAAAGCTAGCAGAACAGAAACAACTAAGATTAGAGCAGAACTAAACGAAATTCAGACCAAAATGATCAACAAAGTGAAAAGTTGTCCTTTGAAAGGATAAACAAGATTGATAGACCGCTAGCTAGATTAAGGGAAAAAAAAGAATATTCAAATGACCACAACCAGAAACGACAAAGGTGACGTTACAACCTCTCCAATAGAAATACAAAAGATGTACAGAGACTACTATGAACATGTTTATGTGCACAGACTAGAAAATCTAGAGAAAATGGATAAATTCCTGGAAACACTCAACCTCCCATGGCTGAATCAGGAAGAAATAGAAATCCAGAATACACCAATAATGAGTAATGAAATTGAATCTCTAATAAAACACCTACCAATCAAAAAAGGCCCCAGACCAAATGGGTTCACAGCTAAATTCCACCAGATCTATGAAGATCTGGTACCAATTTATATTCCAAAACTTGAGGAACGGGGATTCCTCCCTAATTCATTCTACAAAACTAGTATCATCCTAACATCAAAATATTGCAAAAAGATAGCAAAAAAACAAAACAAAACAAACAAACAAACAAAAAAAAAACAGAAAACAACAGGCAAATATCCCTAACGAACACTGGCCAAAAAATCCTCAGCAATATACCAGCAAACTGAATCAAGCAGCACATCAAAAAAATAACTCAAGTGGGCTTTATTCCTAGGGTGCAAGGATGATTCAACATACATATATATTATAAATATAATCTGCCACATAAACAGGAATAATTATAAAACCATATGATCATCTCAATAGACACAGAACAGCATTTGATAAAATCCAACATCCCTTCATGATAAAAACCCTTAACAAACTAGGCATAGACGGAATGTATCTCAAAATAAAAGAGCCATATGTAACAAACCCACACTTAGCATAATACTGAATGGGGAAAAGTTGAAAGCAAGCTCCAGTTCTTGTCCCCTAAGAAGTGACATGAGACAAAGATGTCCATTCTCACCACTCCTATTCAATAATAGTAGTGGAAGCCCTAGCCAGAACTATCATGCAAGAGAAAGAAATAAAAGGCATTCAGATTGGAAAAGAAGTCAAATTATTATTCACTGACAACATGATCATATACCTAGAAAATCCTAAAGACTCCTCTGGAACATTCCCAGATCTGATTAGAAACTTCAGTAAAGTCTCAAGATACAAAATAAATTTGCAAAATCGTAGCATTTCTATCTGCCACTAACATTCAAGCCGAGAGCCAAATCAAGAAGATAATCCCATTTACAACAGCCAGAATAAAACATTAAGTACAAAGGAATACATCTAATCAAGAAAGTGAAAGATCTCCACAAAGAGAACTACAAAACGCTGATGAGAGAAATTGTGGATGACACAAATAAATGGGAAAACATCCCATGCTCATAGATTGTTAAGACTCAATATCACTCAAATGACCATATTGCCCAGTGTATCTACAGATTCAATGCAGTTCCTGTCAAATTATCAATCTCATTTTCCACAGAATGAGAAAAAATTTCCTAACGTACATATAAAACCAAAAAATAGCCTGAATCGCCAAAGTACTCCTAAGCAAAAAGAACAAATCTGAAGACATTACCTTGACTGGCTTTCAATTTTACTCCTTCTCTACAGCAACTAAAATACCATGCTACTGGTATGAAAATAGACACATAGATCAATGGAACAGAATAGAGACCCCAGGCCAGGTATGGTGGCTCACACCTGTAATCCCAGCACTTTGGGAGGCCAAGGCATGTGGACCATGAGGTCAGGAGTTCAAGACCAGTCTGGCCAAGATGGTGAAACCCTGTCTCTTCTAAGAACATATGAATTAGCTGGCTGTGATGGTGGGCACTTGTAATCCCAGCTACTCAGGAGACTGAGGCAGAGAATTGCTTGAACCCAGGAGACGGAGGTTGCAGTGAGACAAGACTGCACCACTGCACTCCAGCCTTAGCAACAGAGTGAGACTCCATCTCAAAAAAAAAATAAAAAAATAAAAAAAATTAAAAAAAAAAAAGATAGACCCCAGAAAGAAAGCCACATACTTATAACCAACTGATCTTCAATAAAACCAACAAAAATAAACAATGGGGAAATAGCTCCCTAAACAATAAATGGTGCTGGGAATACTGGCTAGCCACTTGAAGAAGAATGAGACTGGACCACTCTCTCTTACCATATACAATACTTAACTCAAGAAGTATTAAATAACTAAATACAAGACCTGAAACTATAAAAATTCTGGAATCTAGGAAAAACTCTTCTGGACTTTGGCTTCGGCAAATAATTTATGATGAAGACCGCAAAAACAAACACAACAAAAACAAAAATAGACAAATGGGATTTAATCAAACTAAAAAGTATCTGCACAGCAAAAGAAATAATCAACAGCATAAAAAGACAACCTTCAGAATTAGAGAAAATATTGACAAATTATGCCTCCAACAAAGGGTTAATATCCTCAGTCTACAAGAAACTCAAACAACTCAACAAGAAAAAAACAGACAACTTCATTAAAAACTTGGCAAAGGACATGAACAGACATTTCTCAAAAGAAGAAATATAAGTGGCCAAAAACCCATGAAAAAATGTTCAACATAAATATTCATCACAGAAATGCAAATTAAAACCACACTGTTACACCAATCAGAATGGCTATTACTAAACAGTCAAAAAAAATTTGCATGAATGCAGTGAAAAGGGAATGCTCATACACCATTGGTGGGAATGTAAATTAGTTCAAACTTTATGGAAAATATTATGGCGATATCTGAAAGAACTGAAAATAGAACTATTAGATCCAGCAAGCTTACTACTATCTTACCAGTAGAAAATAAATTATTACAGAAAAGTGATTTCAGGAGCAAACTCTCAAGTTTCAATGGCTGGAATTACTTATCTAACCTGGTTAAAGTTGGTTGCAGTAATGACTTCCTTAATAACAAAAATATGAATATCGATCATTCATGACATGCAAGTGATGAAGTACTTAAATTATAAACTGTAGATTTAGGAATCAAATACCTACTAACTCTCTTTTGACAGAAGAAGCAAGTCATCTCTCCTATCTAATTAAGCCACCATCCCTATAATAGAAAACTCTCTAATGACCTTACTGGATTAATTAGAATAGGATGGTCTGTGCTGAAATACCAAACCTAACAAAAGTGTATTTCTGTCTCCTGCTACATGTCCAATGAAAAGGATCTCTGTTTCTATCTATTGACTGAAGCTCAGTCACCTCAGAGCTGAACTGGAGTTTTCACAGTGAGAGAGAGAAGGAGAGGGTCCCAAACCTGTTCTTACATGCCTCAGCTAAAAAGTGTCACATACTATTTCTCTTCAAAGCACATTTTCCAGGGTTAGTCACATGGCTCACAGTAATTGGAAGGAGTCTGAAAAATGTAGTGGAGTATGTGGATATTTAATGAGAATGGAATATCTCTTTCACTTCACTAGAAACAGTTATCTTGCAAAGGAGTGTTGGTATTTCTTGAGAACTGCCCCACGACCCCATATTGCCTCTGGGTTCTATAACTGAGTCAGATACCAGCAAACCCAAGAGACGTGAGCTCAGAGTCAAAGCCAAGGAGAGACAGATTATAAAGTGAAATAACTGAAGGATTCTCTCAACAGCATTTGGAACAATGTGGGAAGTATGCTGGCAATGAATTCTGAGGGTACTAGAGCAGGAAAAATCAAAATGCATCAAGTCAAATTTATTGATATATGTACATTTACTAGAAACAGTGGATCCAGTGTGTTAGCTGAAGATACATGTGTTTTTAGATAGATAAACACTATAACAATTATAATTGTCTGACAACTAGAGTCAACCACATTTCCTTCAATAATATAGAGCAGTGTTTCTTGAGTAGGAGAAATTTTACCCTCCCTCCTCAAGTGATATTTGCCAATTTCTTGAGATTTTTTTGGTTCTCATAACTAACAAGAACTGCTGAGTAAAGACCAGAGATGCTGTTAAACCATCCATACTGCACTTGACAGCCTCTCTCAGCAAAGAATAATTTGCTCTAAAATTATCAATAGTACCAAGGTTCAGAAATCCTAATATAAAGAAATTTGAAGGCTCCATTGACAAAAACATTTGAGTGGATTTATCATAGCAAGCCACTCATCTACTCTTACCTTTGTCAACTAGGTTGACATAAAGGACATTCTTTCTCTAATCAAAATATTAAAAAGTACATTGCTGGGGAGCACTTGCATATTTGGAAAGCTCTGCACTAGCTGCCTTCTACAGACAGGTAATGACAGTGGGAAAAATTTCCACTGAAATTAACTGATTCCCTGAAGTAATTGTGAATGATTGATCTTGCAGTATAGAGGCCACTCAGTAGCCAAATATAAGAAGGGTATGGGTATTGTTGGTAGCAAGGCTGGAGCAATAATCAGAGAAAAACAAACATCCTTGGAAATGACTGTAAATTATGGCATCTCTAGAATTGAAATCTAGAATTAAAATATTGTCTTCTAGAGAGAAAACTATGGTGATGCTTAAGATCAATTTTCTAGAACTGAAATAAATGGGCAGCTTACTGAAATCTTACTTGGTCTGTGTAAACCATAATTTCTAGTTACTGTGAACAGAGATCAGATTCAGGCATCCTTAGCCTGTTTAGTCTACTATAGTAGAATACTACAGACTGAATGGCTTATAAACAATGGAAATTTGTTTCACATAGTTCCAGAAACTGAGAAGTCTAAGATCAAGATGCTGAAAGATTCTGTGTCTGGTGACAGGCCCACTTCTTCATACACAGAGATTTCACTCTAACCTCACATGGTGATGGGTCTCACTGGGGACTCATCTTTTATAAGGGCACTAATCTTATTCTTGAGGGCTCTGTCCTCATGATATAATCGACTTCTGAAGTCCTCGCATCCTAATGGTATCACCTTGGCTGTGAGAATTTCAACATATAAATCTGGGGGTACAAAAATATTCAAAAAATATTAAGTCCTCACAATTTATAGGTCTTGACTAAATTAGACTAGAGCCAGTCCACAGGTTCAAGCCCTTTGTGTGAAGGGAATACAGGTCACCTTGACAAAGGATCCAAAGGCAAACCATGTATTTGTACAATGTATTCTCTTCTTAGCTTTCTCCAAAGAAACCTGCCTCCATTTACCATGATGACTGGGCAAAAGGAAAATATCAATACATTTTAACCATTGCTAGACATTGGTTTTGAGCTGATAGATATCAAAGGGTCCAATGCTACAAGGAGGCAGTCAGAATGGAGACTTAGAGAGGCCAGTTGGTAACTGTCCTTCACAAACAGGATAATTAATGAAAAGTTATCCTTTGGAGAACTACATAAATTATTGCCACCGTGAAAGACTTGCAAGATGCAGGGTTAGTGGTTCCTAACATATTCTCATTAATTCAACATATGGCTAGAAATTGAGAGATAGTGAAGATGGACAGTAAAGTATCATAAATCAGGTGATGACTGTAGTTATAGCTACTGTTCTCAAGGCAGCGTCCTAGGAAGGTGAAAGAATTTCTGGGAAAGAAATTGAATTTGTAACCAAGTGGAACATTTCAAGAGCTCAACTAGAAATCAACCTTGCCTCTCTGAGGACCTAGATGTCAAGATAAACTAGGAGTTCAATCAATGACTATTGATTAAATTAAAGCTGAAAGGCTGGCCAGAAAACAATAGTGGATCAAGATAGGGATGGGAGAACAGTGAGTATCAAAGAGACTGATGGCATTCACATTTGGGACACCACAGCAGAGCTTGGAGACTATGAGATGATTTTAAGTGAATCTCATGTGTGTTCAGAAATTATCTCACCTGAACACAGAAAAATACGAATAGAGAGCTTCTTAGGGACCTGATAAGAGAAATATGTGGCCAGAGAAACAAAACCAAGTGATAGACCTTGGATCTCAAGAGGATGAATCTCAAATGGCTTTGATCTGCTAAGGATGTCTCAATGGAAAACCATATGGCATTTTCTTATAAGATAAAAATAGAACTACCATATAATCCAGCAATCCCGCTTCTGTATATTTATCCAAAAGAATTGAAATCAGGATCTTGAAGAAATATCTGCACTTTCATATTCATTGCAATATTATTCACAATAGTCAAGATGTGAAAACAACTTAAATGTCCATCAGAAAATGAATGGATAAGGCAGATGTGATATACACGTACAATGAATACAATGAAATGTTTTTTATTCAGCCAAAAGAAAGAAGAAAATCCTGTCATATGTGACAGAAATGCACCTTGAAGGTATGTTGAGTGAAATAAGCCAGTCACAGAAGTACAACTACCATAAAATACCACTCATACAAGGTAGCTAAAATAGTCAAACTCAAAGAAACTAGAAGTAGAATGCAGGTTGCCTATCGAAGGGAGAAATGGGGAATTGTTTTTCAAGACGTATGAAATTTTATTTATGCAAGATGAATAAGTTCTACAACTTATTCAACTTATGTAAAAGTTCTTCAACTTATGTACAACAAGATGAATCTGTTGTATAACACTGTATAAAACAGCGTTAGCAAACTGCTCAGTGAAAAGAAAGGAATAATTCTGTGAGATAAATGCACATAACAAAAAGCAGTTTCTCAGAAAGGTTCTTTCTGATTGTTATCTGAGGACATTGTCTTGTCACTATAGGCTTCAATACGATCCAAAATATGCTTTCTCAGATTCCACAAGAACAGTGCTAGAAAACTGCTCCATGAAAAGAATGGTGTAACTCTGTGAGATTAATTCACCTATCACAAAGGAGTTTCTCACAAAGCTTCTCTCTGGTTTTTATCTGAGGGTATTTCCTTTTTCACCGTAGGCCTCAGAGTGCTCCAAAATATCCCAATGCAGATTCCGCCAAAACAGAATTAGCAAACTGCACAGTGAAAAGAAAGGTGTATCTGTGAGATGAATGAACACCTCAAAAACCAGTTTCTCAGACAGATTCTTTCTAGTTTTTATCTGAAGATATTTCCTATTTCGACATAGGACCCAATGCACTCCCAAATATCCAATTGCAGATTTCACAAAAACAGTGTTAGCAAACTGCTCAATGAAAGAATGGTGTAACTCTGTAAGATGAAATCACACATCACACAGCAGTCTCTCAGAAAGTTTCTCTCTAGTTTTTACCTGTGGATAGTTCTGTGGCCACCATAGGCTTCAATACCATCCAAAATGTCCCTCCTCAGATCCCATAAAACAGTGCTACCGAACTGCTCCAGAAAAAGAATGGTGTGACTCTGTGAGAGGAATTCATACACCACAAAGCAGTTTCTCAGAAGGCTTCTTTCTAGTTTTCATCTGAGGATATTTCCTTTGTCAGCATAGGCTTCAATGCCAACAAATTTTTCCGTCTCAGATTCCACAGTAACAGTGTTACCAAATTTTTCCATGACAGGAATGGCCTAATTCTGTGAGATGAATTACCCAACCAAAGCAGTTTCTTAGAAGGCTTCTTTATAGTTTATATCTGAGGATATTTCCTTTTTCAACATAGACCTCAATGCGCTCCCGCATATCCCAATGCAAATTCCACATGAATAGTGTTAGCAAATGGTTCAGTTAAAGTAATGATGTAATTCTGTTAGGTGAATTCACAGAACACAAAGCAGGTTCTCAGAAAGCTTCTTCCTAGTTTATATCCGGGGATTTATTTTTTTCACCATAGACCTTAATGCGCCCCTGAATATGCCATTGCAGATTCTACGAGGACAGTTTTAGCACACTGCTCAATGAGAAGAATGGTGTAACTCTGTGAGATGAATTCATCCATCACAAAGCAGTTTCTCAGAAAGCTTCTCTCCAGTTTTTACCTGAGGATATTTGCTTTATCACCATAGGTCTCAATGAGCTCCCGAATATCCCAATGCTGATTCCAGGAACACAGTGTTAAAAAAACTGCTCCATGAAAGGAATGGTGTAACTCTGAGAGAAGATTTCACACATCACAAAGCAGTTTCTCAGAAAGCTTCTTTCTGGTATTTATCTGAGGATACTTCCTTGTCACCATTGCGATCCAAAGTATCCCTTTAGAGATTCCACAAAAAAAGAACTACGAAACTTTCCATGAAAAGAATAGTGTAACTCTGTGAGATGATTTCACACGTCACCGAGGGGTCTCACAGAAAACTTCTTTCCAGTATTTATCTTTGGATATTTCCTTTCCCCCGCAAGCCACAAAGCGCTCCTGCATATCCCATTGCAGATTCCGTGATGACAGTGTTAGCACGTTGCTCAATGAGAAGAATGATGTAACTCTGTAAGACGAATTCACGCATCACAAAGCAGTTTCTCAGAAAGCTTCTTTCTAGTTTATATCTGAGGATATTTCCTTTTTCAACAAAGGCCTCAAGGGGCCCCAAAATATCCCATTCAAGATTCCACCAAAACACTGTTAGGAAACTGCTCGATGAGAAGAATGGT
>NW_012101634.1:62511-67323 GCF_000951045.1 Mandrillus leucophaeus | reverse complement strand
TTATTCAACTTATGTAAAAGTTCTTCAACTTATGTACAACAAGATGAATCTGTTGTATAACACTGTATAAAACAGCGTTAGCAAACTGCTCAGTGAAAAGAAAGGAATAATTCTGTGAGATAAATGCACATAACAAAAAGCAGTTTCTCAGAAAGGTTCTTTCTGATTGTTATCTGAGGACATTGTCTTGTCACTATAGGCTTCAATACGATCCAAAATATGCTTTCTCAGATTCCACAAGAACAGTGCTAGAAAACTGCTCCATGAAAAGAATGGTGTAACTCTGTGAGATTAATTCACCTATCACAAAGGAGTTTCTCACAAAGCTTCTCTCTGGTTTTTATCTGAGGGTATTTCCTTTTTCACCGTAGGCCTCAGAGTGCTCCAAAATATCCCAATGCAGATTCCGCCAAAACAGAATTAGCAAACTGCACAGTGAAAAGAAAGGTGTATCTGTGAGATGAATGAACACCTCAAAAACCAGTTTCTCAGACAGATTCTTTCTAGTTTTTATCTGAAGATATTTCCTATTTCGACATAGGACCCAATGCACTCCCAAATATCCAATTGCAGATTTCACAAAAACAGTGTTAGCAAACTGCTCAATGAAAGAATGGTGTAACTCTGTAAGATGAAATCACACATCACACAGCAGTCTCTCAGAAAGTTTCTCTCTAGTTTTTACCTGTGGATAGTTCTGTGGCCACCATAGGCTTCAATACCATCCAAAATGTCCCTCCTCAGATCCCATAAAACAGTGCTACCGAACTGCTCCAGAAAAAGAATGGTGTGACTCTGTGAGAGGAATTCATACACCACAAAGCAGTTTCTCAGAAGGCTTCTTTCTAGTTTTCATCTGAGGATATTTCCTTTGTCAGCATAGGCTTCAATGCCAACAAATTTTTCCGTCTCAGATTCCACAGTAACAGTGTTACCAAATTTTTCCATGACAGGAATGGCCTAATTCTGTGAGATGAATTACCCAACCAAAGCAGTTTCTTAGAAGGCTTCTTTATAGTTTATATCTGAGGATATTTCCTTTTTCAACATAGACCTCAATGCGCTCCCGCATATCCCAATGCAAATTCCACATGAATAGTGTTAGCAAATGGTTCAGTTAAAGTAATGATGTAATTCTGTTAGGTGAATTCACAGAACACAAAGCAGGTTCTCAGAAAGCTTCTTCCTAGTTTATATCCGGGGATTTATTTTTTTCACCATAGACCTTAATGCGCCCCTGAATATGCCATTGCAGATTCTACGAGGACAGTTTTAGCACACTGCTCAATGAGAAGAATGGTGTAACTCTGTGAGATGAATTCATCCATCACAAAGCAGTTTCTCAGAAAGCTTCTCTCCAGTTTTTACCTGAGGATATTTGCTTTATCACCATAGGTCTCAATGAGCTCCCGAATATCCCAATGCTGATTCCAGGAACACAGTGTTAAAAAAACTGCTCCATGAAAGGAATGGTGTAACTCTGAGAGAAGATTTCACACATCACAAAGCAGTTTCTCAGAAAGCTTCTTTCTGGTATTTATCTGAGGATACTTCCTTGTCACCATTGCGATCCAAAGTATCCCTTTAGAGATTCCACAAAAAAAGAACTACGAAACTTTCCATGAAAAGAATAGTGTAACTCTGTGAGATGATTTCACACGTCACCGAGGGGTCTCACAGAAAACTTCTTTCCAGTATTTATCTTTGGATATTTCCTTTCCCCCGCAAGCCACAAAGCGCTCCTGCATATCCCATTGCAGATTCCGTGATGACAGTGTTAGCACGTTGCTCAATGAGAAGAATGATGTAACTCTGTAAGACGAATTCACGCATCACAAAGCAGTTTCTCAGAAAGCTTCTTTCTAGTTTATATCTGAGGATATTTCCTTTTTCAACAAAGGCCTCAAGGGGCCCCAAAATATCCCATTCAAGATTCCACCAAAACACTGTTAGGAAACTGCTCGATGAGAAGAATGGTATAACTCTGTAAGATGAAATGACACATCACAAAGCGGTTTCTCAGAAAACATCTTTCTGGTTTTTATCTGAGCACATTTTCTTGTCTCCATAGCCTTCAATGCGATTCAAAATATCCCTTCTCAGATTCCCAAAAACCACTGCTATGAAAATTCTCCATGACAAAAATGGTGTAACTCTGTGAGATCATTTCAGAAGTCAAAAAGCAGTTTCTCAGAGAGCATCTTTCTGGTTCTCATCTGAGCACATTTTCTTGTCACCATAGGCTTCATTGCAATCCAAAATATCCTTTCCCAGATTCCCCAAAACCAGTACCAGGAAACTTCTCCATGAAAAGAATGTTGTAACTCTGTGAGATGCTTTCACAAGTCACCAAGCAGTTTCTCAGAAAACTTCTTTCCAGGATTTACCTTAGGATATTTCCTTTTTCACCATAAGCTTCAATGCGCTCGACAATATCCCATTGCGGATTCCGCAAGGACAGTGTTAGCAAACTGCCCAGTGAGAAGAATGCTGTAACTCTGTGAGATGAATTCACACGTCACAAAACAGTTTCTCAGAAAGCATCTATCTTTCTGGTTTTTATCTGAGCACATTTCCTTTGTCACCATAGGCTTCATTGTGATCCAAAATCTCCCTTCTCAGATTCCCAAAAACCACTGCTATGAAACTTCTGAATGATAAGAATGGTGTACCTCCGTGAGATGATTTCACAAGTCACTAAGCAGATTCTCAGAAAACTTCTCTCCAGTTTCTTTCTATCTTGGGATATTTCCTTTTTCACCATAAGCCCACCAGAATATCCCATGGCAGATTCCACAAGAAAAGTGTTAGCAAACTGCCCAATGAGAAGAATGGTGTAACTCTGTGCAATGAATTCACAAATCACAAAGCAGTTTCTAACAAAACATCTTTCTATATATTATCAGAAGATATTTCCTTTGCACCATAGGCTTCATTGGGATCCAAACAGTCCCTTCTCAGACTGACACCTTTGTCACCATAGGCTTCATTGCGATTCAAAATATCCCTTCTCAGATTCCACAATGACAGTGTTATGATCTGCTCCATGACAAGAATGGTGTAACTCTGGGAGATGAATTTACCCATCCCAAAGCAGTTTTTTGGAAGGCTTCTTTCTAGCTTATATCTGAGGATATTTCCTGTTTCAACAAAGGTCTCAATGCGTTCCTGCATATCCCAATGCAGGTTACATGTAAATAGTGTTAGCAAACAGCCCAATTAAACTAATAGTGTAAATCTGTTAGAGGAATTCACACGTCACAAAGCAGTCTCTCAGAAAGCTTCTTTCTAGTTTTCATCTGAGGATATTTCATTTTTCACCATAGGCCTTAACATGCCCCTGAATATCCCAATGCAGATTCCACAAAAACAGTGTTAGCAAACTGCTCATTGAGAAGAATGGTGTAACTCTGCAAGATGAATTCACACATCACAAAGCAGTTTCTCAGAAAGCTGCTTTCTGATTTCTATCGGAGGATATTTCCTTGTCACCATAGGCTTCATGGAGATCCAAAACATCGCTTCTCAGATTACACAAAACCAGTGCTATGAAACTTCTAAATGATAAGAATGGTGTAACTCTGTGAGATGATTTCCCATGTCACCTATGCTACAAAACTTCTAAATGATAAGAATGGTGGAACTCTGTAAGATGATTTCCCACGTCACCGAGGAGTTTCACAGAAAGCTTCTTTCCAGTATTCATCTTTGAATATTTCCTTACACAGAAGCCCCAATGCGTTCTTGCATATCCCATTGCAGATTCCGGGAGGGCAGTGTTAACAAACTGCCCAATGAGAATGGTGTAACTCTCTCAGATGAATTCACACATCACAATGCAGTTTCTCAGAAAGCGTTTTTGAAGTGATTATCTGACTATATTTCCTTTGTCACCGTAAGCTTCATTGTGATTGAAAATATCCCTTCTCAGATTCCACAATAACAGTGCTACCAAACTGCTCCATGACAGAAATGGTGTAGCTCTGTGAGATGAATGACCCATCCCCAAGCAGTTTTTCAGAAAGCGGCCTAATAGTTTTTATCTGAAGATATCTCCTTTTTCACCATAGGCCTTAATGAGCACCGGAATATCCCATTGCAGATTCCGGGATGACAGTGTTAGCACATTTCAGAATGAGAAGAATGGTGTAACTCTGTGCTGTGAATTCACACATCACAAAGCAGTTTCTCAGAAAGAATTTTTGTGGTGATTATCTGACTATATTTCTTTTGTCACCATAGGCTTCATTGTGATTCAAAATATTCCTTCTCAGATTCCACAATGACAGTGTTACGTTCTGCTCCATGACAAGAATGGTGTAACTCTGGGAGATGAATTTGCCCATCCCAAAGTAGTTTCTTGGAAGGCTTCTTCCAACTTTATAATCTGAGTATATTTCCTATTTCAGCAAAAGCCTTAATGCGTTCCCGCATATCACAATGCAGGTTATACGTAAATAGCGCTAGCAAACAGCCCAAAAAAACTAATGGTCTAACTCTGTTAGAAGAATTCACATGTCACAAAGCAGTCTCTCAGAAAGCTTCTTTCTAGTTTTCATCTGAGGATATTTCATATTTCACCATGGGCCTTAATGTGCCCCTGAATATCCCATTGCAGATTCCACGAACACAGTGTTAGCAAACTGCTCATTGAGAAGAATGGTGTAACTCTGTAAGATGAATTCACACATCACAAAGCAGGTTGTCAGAAAGCTGCTTTCTGGTTTTAATCTGAGGATATTTCCTTGTCACCATAGGCTTCATCATGATTCAAAACATCGCTTCTCAGGTTACACCAAACCAGTGCTATGA
>NW_012101634.1:61453-62348 GCF_000951045.1 Mandrillus leucophaeus | reverse complement strand
GCAGTTTCTCACAATGCTTCTTTCCAGTTTTTATCTGCGGATACTTCCTTTTTCACCATAGCCCTCAATGCGCTCCCAAATGTCACTTTGCAGATTTCAGGCGAACAGTCTTAGCAAACGGCTTCATGAAGAGAAATGTGTAACTCTGTGAGATGAATTCACATATCACAAAGAAGTTTCTCAGAAGGCTTATTTCTCGTGTTTATCTGAGGATATATCCTTTGGCCATATAGTCTTCAAAGTGATCTGAAATATCAGTTCTCAGATCCCACGAAAACAGGACTAGCAAACGGCTCCATGACATAGTGGTGTAATTCAGTGAGTTGAATTCACACATCACAAAGCAGTTTCTCAGAAAGCTTCTCTCTAGTTTTTGTGAGGATATTTCCTTTGTCACGATAAGCTTCATTGCGCTAAGAAATATCCCATTGCAGATTTCAAGAAAACAGTGTTAGCAAACTAATCAATGAAAAGAAAAGTATAACTCTATGAGTTGCATTCACAAGTCACAATGCAGTTTCTCACAACGCTTCTTTCCAGTTTTTATCTGAGGTTATTTCCTTTTTCACCATAGCGCTCAATGCGCTCCCAAATATCACTTTGCAGATTCCACGAGAACAGGCTTAGCAAACGGCTTCATGAAGAGAATTGTGTAACTCTATGAGATGAATTCACACATCACAAAGAAGTTTCTCAGAAAGCTTCTTTCTCGATTTTATCTGAGGATATTTCCTTTGGCCGTACAGTCTTCAAAGCAATCAGAAATATCCGTTCTCAGATTCCACAAAAACCGGGCAAACAAAAAGCTCCTCGAAATACAGGTGTAACGCAGTGAGTTGAATTCACACATCACAGAACAGTTTCTCAGAAAGTTTCTTTCTGTTCTGAGCTGATT
>NW_012101634.1:55106-56393 GCF_000951045.1 Mandrillus leucophaeus | reverse complement strand
CTCTGTAAGATGAATTCACACATCACAAAGCAGGTTGTCAGAAAGCTGCTTTCTGGTTTTAATCTGAGGATATTTCCTTGTCACCATAGGCTTCATCATGATTCAAAACATCGCTTCTCAGGTTACACCAAACCAGTGCTATGAAACTTCTAAATGATAAGAATGGTGTAACTCTGTGAGATTATTTCCCTCATCACCGGGGAGTGTCACAGAAAACTTCTTTCCAGTATTTATCTTTGAGTATTTCCTTTCCCCATAAGCCTCAAAGCGCTCCTGCATATCCCATTGCAGATTCCGCGAGGACAGTTTCAGCAAACTGCCCAATGAGAATGGTGTAACTCTCCCAGATGAAGTCACACATCACAAAGAAGTTTCTCAGAAAGCATTTCTGTAGTTACTATCTGAGGATATTTCCTTCGCACCATAGGCTTCATTGCAATCCAAACTATCCCTTCTCAGACTCCACAATAACAGTGCTGCCAAACTACTCCATGACAGGAATTGCATAGCTCTGTGAGACGAATTGATCCATCCCCAAGCAGTTTCTCAGACAGCTTCCTAATAGTTTTTATCTGAGGATATCTCCTTTTCCCCATAGGCCTTCAGGCGTTCCCGAATATCCCATAGCAGATTCCGCGATGACAGTGTTAGCACGTTGCTCAGTGAAAACAATGGTGTAACTCTGTGCGAAGAATTCACACATCACAAAGCAGTTTTCAGAAAGAATTTTTGTAGAGCTTATCTGACTATATTTCCTGTGTCACCATAGGCTTCATTGCGATTGAAGTATCCCTTCTCAGATTCCACAATGACACTGTTACGATTTGCTCCATGACAAGAATGGTGTAACTCTGGGAGATGAATTTACCCATCCCAAAGCAGTTTCTTGGAAAGCTTCCTCCTACTTTATATCTGAGGATATTTCCTGTTTCAACAAAGCCCTCAATGGGTTCCTGCATACTCAATGCAGGATACATGTAAATAGTACTAGCAAACGGCCCAATTAAACTAATGCTCTAACTCTGTTAGACGAATTCACACTTCACGGAGTAGTGTCTCAGAAAGTTTCTTTCTAGTTTTCATCTGAGGATATTTCATTTTTCACCCTAGGCCTTAATGAGCCCCTGAATATCCCATTGCAGATTCCACGAAAACAGTGTTAGCAAACTGCTCATTGAGAAGAATGGTGTAACTCTGTAAGATGAATTCACACATCACAAAGCAGGTTGTCAGAAAGCTGCTTTCTGGTTTTAATCTGAGGATATTTCCTTGTCACCATAGGCTTCA
>NW_012101634.1:52016-54636 GCF_000951045.1 Mandrillus leucophaeus | reverse complement strand
GTCCCAGAATACCACATTGCAGATTCCACGAAAACAGTGTTAGCAAACTGCACAATGAGAAGAATGGTGTACTTCTGGAAGATGAATTCACACATCTCAAAGCTGTTTCTCAGAAAACATCTTTCTAGTTTTTATCTGAGGATCTTTCCTTTGTCACAGCAGGCCTCAATGAGAATTAATTTTGCCATCTGAGATTCCACAATCACAGGGCTATCAAATTGCTCCATGTTAGGAAAGGTGTAAATCTGAGATGAACTGATTCAATGCAAAGCAGTTGCTCAGAAAGCTTCTTTCTTGTTTTCATCTGAGGATATCTCCTTTTTCAGCAGAGGCCTTAATGCGCTCCCAAATATCCCATTGCAGATTATGTGAAGACATTGTCAGCGAACTGCCCAATGAGAAGAATGCTGTAACTCTGTGAGATGAATTCACACGTCACAAGGAAAGCAACTTTCTGGTTTTCATCTGAGCACATTTCCTTTGTCACCATAGGATTCATTGCGATCCAAACATTGCTTTTCAGATTACACAAAACCAGTGCTAGGAAACTTCTAAATGATAAGAATGATGTAACTCTGTGAGATGATTTCCTACATCACTGAGGAGTTTCACAGAAAGCTTCTTTCCTGTATTCATCTTCGAATATTTCCTTTCCCCAGAAGCCCCAATGCACTCCTGCGTATCCCATTGTGGATTCCGCGAGGACAGTGTTAACAAAATGTCCAATAAGAATGGTGTAACTCTGTCAGATGAATTCACACATCACAATACAGTTTCTCAGAAAGCATTTTTGTCGTGATTATCTGACTATATTTCCTTTGTTACCATAAGCTTCATTGCGGTTCAAAATATCCCTTCTCAGACTCCACAATAACAGTGCTACCACACTGCTCTATGACAGAAATGGTATAGCTCTGTGAGATGAATTGATCCATCCCCAAGCAGTTTCTCAGAAAGCTTCCTAAAGATTTTATCTGAGGATATCTCATTTTTCACCGTAGGCCTTAAAGCCCTCCCGAATATCCCATTGCAGATTCCAGGATGACAGTGTTAGCACATTGCTCAATGAGAAGAATGGTGTAACTCTGTGCTATGAATTCACACATCACAAAGCAGTTTCTCAGAAAAACATTTTGTAATGCTCATCTGACTATATTTCTTTTGTCACCATTGGCTTCATTGCGATTCAAAATATCCCTTCTCAGATTCCACAATGACAGTGTTACGATCTGCACTATTACAGGAATGATGTATCTCTGGGAGATGAATTTACTCATTCCAAAGCAGTTTCCCAGAAGGCTTCTTCTTACTTTATATCTGAGGATATTTCCTGTTTCAACAAAGGCCTCAATGCTTTCCCACATATCCCAATGCAGGATACATGTAAATAGTGCTACCAAACAGCCCAATTAAACTAATGATCTAATTCTGTTAGACGAATTCACAGGTCACAAAGCAGTAGAGACTGTAGAGATATTTCCTTTGTCACCATAAGCTTCATTGCGTTATGAAATATCCCATTGCAGATTTCAAGAGAACAGTGTTAGCGAACTGATCAATGAAAAGAAAAGTGTAACGCTGTGAGTTGCATTCACACGTCACAATGCAGTTTCTCACAACGCTTCTTTACCGTTTTTATCTGAGGATATTTCCTTTTTCACCATAGCTCTCAAAGCGCTCCCAAATTTCACTTTGTAGATACCACGAGAACAGTCTTAGCAAACGGCTTCATGAAGAGAAAGGTGTAACTCTGTGAGATGATTTCACGCATCACAAAGAAGTTTCTCAGAAAGCTTCTTTCTCGTTTTTATCTGAGGATATTTCTCATGGCCATGTAGACTTCAAACCGATTTGATATATCAGTTCTCAGACTCCACAAAAACAGGTCTAGCAAATGGCTCCTCGAAACACAGGTGTAATTCAGTGAGTTGAAGTCACAAATCACAATGCACTTTCTCAGAACCCTTCTTTCCAGTTTTTGTCTGTGGATATTTCCTTTTTCACCAGAGGCCTCAAAGCCCTCCCAAATAACACTTTGCAGATACCACAAAAACAGTGTTAGCAAACTGTTACAAGAAGGGAAAGGTGAATCTCTGTGTGATGAATTCTCATATCAGAAAGCAATTTCGCAGAAAGATTCTTTCTAGTTATTATCTGTGGATACTTCCTTTTTCACCATAGGCCTCAATGCACTCCCAAATATCACTTTGCAGATTCCATGAAAACAGTGTTAGCAAACTGCTTCATGAAGACTAAGTTGTAACTCTGTGAGTTGAACTCACATATCACTAAGAAGTTTCCAAGAAAGCTTCTTTCACATTTTTAATTGAGGAAATTTATTATCAGCATAGGCGGCAATGCGATTCAAAGTATCCTTTCTCAGATTCACCAAAAACAGTGGTAATAGACTGCTCCATGAAAGAAAAGTGTAACACTGTGAGATGAATTCATATACCTCAAGCAGTTTTTCAGAAAGCTTCTTTCCAGTTTTTATCTGAGGATATTTCCTTTGTCACCGTAAGCTTCATTGCGCTAAGAAATATCCCATTGCAGATATCAAGAAAATAGTGTTAGCAAACTGATCAATGAAAAGAAAAGTGTAACTCTGTGAGCTGCATCC
>NW_012101634.1:50403-50936 GCF_000951045.1 Mandrillus leucophaeus | reverse complement strand
CTCTGTAAGATGAATTCACACATCACAAAGCAGGTTGTCAGAAAGCTGCTTTCTGGTTTTAATCTGAGGATATTTCCTTGTCACCATAGGCTTCACTGCGATCAAAACATCACTACTCAGATTACAGAAAACCAGGGCTATGAAACTTCTAAATGATAAGAACAGTGTAACTCTGTGAGATGATTTCCCACGTCACCGAGGAGTGTCACAGAAAACCTCTTTCCAGTATTTATCTTTGAGTATTTCCTTTCCCCCATGAGCCTCAAAGTGCTCCTGCATATCCCATTGCAGATTCCGCGAGGACAGTGCCAGCAAACTGCCCAATGAGAATGATGTAACTCTCCCAGATAAAGTCACACATCACAAAGCAGTTTCTCAGAAAGAATTTCCGTAGTTATTATCTGAGGATATTTCCTTTGCACCATAGGCTTCATTGCGATCCAAACTATCCCTTCTCAGACTCCACAATCACAGTGCTGCCAAACTGCTCCATGACAGGAATGGTGTAGCTCTGTGAGATGAACTGATCCATC
>NW_012101634.1:44459-50353 GCF_000951045.1 Mandrillus leucophaeus | reverse complement strand
TGTCTCACTGCAGATTCTGCGAAAACACTCTTAACAAGCTTCTCAATGAAAACAATGATGTCACTCTGTGAGCTGAATTCACCCACAACAAAGCAATTTCTGAGAAGGCTTCTCTGCAATTTTTTGTCTGAGGATATTTCATTATTCACCATGGGCTTCAACGATATCCAAGATATCACTTCTGATATTCCACAAAATCAGTGCTAACAAACCCCTGCATGAAAGTGTGGTGTAACACTTTGAAATGAATTCACACATCTCAAAGCAGTTTCTCAGAAAGCTACATTCCGATTTTTCTCTGAGGATATTTCCTTTGTCCTTATACTCTTCAAACGCATCTGCAATATCAGTTCTCAGAATCCACAAAAACAGTGCTAGCAAATGGCTCCAATAAATAGTGGTGTAACTCTGAGAGATGAAGTCACATATCAGAAAGCATTTTCTCTGAAAGCTTCTTTCACGTTTTTGTCTGAGGATATTTCATTTGTCACCATAAGCTTCATTGCACCAAGAAATTTCGCATTGCAGATTTCAAGAAAACTGTGTTGGAAAACTGATCAATGAAGATAAAAGTGTAACTCTGTGAGTTGCATTTACAAGTAACAATGCAGTTTCTCAGAACGCTTCTTTCCAGTTTTTATCTGTGGATATTTCCTTTTTCACCATAGGCCTCAAAGCACTCCCAAATATCACTTTGCAGATTCCACGAAAACCGTGTTAGCAAACTGCTACAAGAAGGGAAAGGTAAATTTCTGTGTGATGAATTCTCATATCAGAAAGCAATTTCTCAGAAAGCTTCTTTCTACTTATTATCTGTGGATACTTTCTTTTTCACCATAGGCCTCAATGTGCTCCCAAATATCACTTTGCAGATTCCAAGATAACAGTTTAGCAAATGGCTTCATGAAGAGAAATGTGTAACTCTGTGAGATGAATTCACACATCACAAAGAAGTTTCTCAGAAAGCTTCTTTCTCCTTTTTATCTGAGGATATTTCCTTTGGCCGTATAGTCATCAAAGTGATCCAAAATATCAGTTCTCAGATTCCACAAAAACAGGGCTAACAAGTGACTCCATGAAATACAGGTGTAATTCAGTGAGTTGAATTCACACATCACAAAGCAGTTTCTCAGAAAGCTTCTCTCTAGTTTTTATTGGAGGATATTTCCATTGTCACTGTAAGCTTCATTGCGCTAAGAAATATCCCATTGCAGATTTCAAGAAAGCAATGTTATCAAACTGATCAATGAAAATTAAAATGTAACTGTGTGAGTTGCATTCACACTGAACAATGCAGTTCCTCACACCGCTTCTTTCCAGTTTTTATCTGAGGATATTTCGTTTTTCACCATAGCCCTTTATGTGCTCCCAAATATCACTTTGCAGATTCCACGAGAACAGTCTTAGCAAACGACTTCATGAAGAGAACTGTGTAACTCTGTGAGATGAATTCACACATCACAAAGAAGTTTCTGAGAAAGCTTCTTTCTCCTTTTTAATTGAGGATACTTCCTTTGGCCGTACAGTCTTCAAAGCAATCCGAAATATCAGTTCTCAGATTCCACAAAAACAGGGCTAGCAAACGGGTCCACGAAATACAGGTGTAACTCACTGAGTTCAATTAACACATCACAAATCAGTTTCTCAGAAAACTTCTTTCTGGTTTTTATCTGAGGATATTTCCTTTGTCACCGTAAGCTTCATTGCACTAAGAAATATCCCACTGCAAATATCAAGAAAACAGTGTTAGCAAACTGATCAATTAAAAGAAAAGTGTAACTCTGTGAGTTGCATTCACACGTCACAATGCAGTTTCTCACAATGCTTCTTTCCAGTTTTTATCTGACGATATTTCATCTTTCACCATAGCCCTCAATGTGCTCTCAAATATCACTTTGCAGATTCCACAAGAACAGGCTTAGCAAACAGCTTCATGAAGAGAAATGTCTAATTCTGTGAGATGAATTCACAAATCACAAAGAGATTTCTCAGAAAGCTTCTTTCTCATTTTGATCTGAGAATATTTCCTTTGGCCATACACCCTTCAAAGTGATCCGAAATATCAGTTCTCAGATTCCACAAAAACAGGGTAGCAAACGGCTCCTCGAAATACAGGTGTAACGCAGTGAGTTGAATTCATACATCACAGAACAGTTTCTCAGAAAGTTTCTTTCTGTTCTGAGCTGATTGTATTTGTGGTTTCAAAGCGCCGCTCTGTGTCTCACTGCAGATTCTGCGAAAACACTCTTAACAAGCTTCTCAATGAAAACAATGATGTCACTCTGTGAGCTGAATTCACCCACAACAAAGCAGTTTCTGAGAAGGCTTCTCTGCAGTTTTTGTCTGAGAGTATTTCATTATTCACCATGGGATTCAATGATATGCAAAATATCACTTCTGAGATTCCAAAAAATGAGTGCTAACAATCTCCTCCATGAAAGTGTGGTGTAAAATTGTGAAATGAATTCACCCATCACAAAGCAGTTTCTCAAAAAGCTTCATTCCGATTTTTCTCTGAGGATATTTCCTTTGTCCTTATACTCTTCAAACCCATCCGCAATATCAGTTCTCAGAGGCCACAAAAAGAGTGCTAGCAAACGGCTCCACTAAATAGTGGTGTAACTCTGTGAGATGAAGTCACATGTCAGAAAACATTTTCACAGAAAGCTTCTTCCACGTTTTTATCTGAGGATATTTCCTTTGTCACTGTAAGCTTCATTGTGCCAAGAAGTAACCCATTGCAGATTTCAGGAAAACTGTGTTAGGAAACTGATCAATGAAGAGAAAAGTGTAACTCTGTGAGTTGCATTCACATCCCACAATGCAGTTTCTCAGAATGCTTCTTTCCAGTTTTTATCTGTGGATATTTTCTTCTTCACCATAGGCCGCAAAGCGCCCCCAAATATCACTTTGCTGATTTCATGGAAACAGTGTTAGCAAACTACTACAAGAAGGGAAAGGTGAATCTCTGTGTGATAAATTCTCACATCAGAGAGCAATTTCTCAGAGATCTTCCTTCTAGTTATTATCAGAGGATTCTACCTTTTTCACCATAGACCTCAATGCGCTCCCAAAGGACACTTTGCAGATTCCATGAAACAGTGTTAACACACTGTTTCATGAAGAGAAATGTGTAACTCTGTGAGATGAATTCACACATCACAAAGAAGTTTCTCAGAAAGCTTCTTTCTCGTTTTTATCTGAGGATATTTCCTTTGGCCCTGTAGTCTTCAAGGCAATCCAAAATGTTAGTTCTCTGATTCCACAAAAACAGGGCTAGCAAACGGCTCCACGTAATACAGGTGTTACTCAGTGAGTGGAATTCATATATCACAAAGCAGTTTCTCAGAAACCTTCTTTCTAGTTTTTATCTGAGGATATTTCCTTTGTCACCCTAAGCTTCATTGAGCTAAGAAGTACCCCATTGCAGATTTCAAGAAAACAGTGTTAGCAAACTCATCAATGAAAAGAAAAGTGTAACTCTATGAGTTGAATTCACATGTCACAATGCAGTCTCTCACAAGGCTTCTTTCCAGTTTTTATCTGAGGATATTTCCTTTTCCACCATAGACCTCAATGGGCTCCCAAATATCACTTTGCAGATTCCACGAGAACAGTCTTAGCAAACAACTTCATGAAGAGAAAGGTGTAACTCTTTGAGATGATTTCACATATCACAAAGAAGTTTCTCAGAAACCTTCTTCTCGATTTTATATGAGGATATTTCCTTGTATGTACAGTCTTCAAGGCGATCCAAAGTATCAGTTCTCAGATTCCACAAAAACCGGGCAAGCAAATGGCTCCATGAAATACAGGTGTAACTCAGTGAGTTGAATTCTCACATCACAATGCAATTTCTCAGAATGCTTCTTTCTAGTTTTTATCTGAGGATATTTCCTTTTTCACCGTAGGCCTGAAAGCGCTCCCAAATATCACTTTGCAGATTCCATGAAAACAGTGTGAGCAAACTGCTACAAGAAGGGAAAGGTGAATTTCTGTGTGATAAATTCTCATATCAGAAAGCAATATCTCAGAAAGCTTCTTTCTAGTTATTACCTATGGATACTTCCTTTTTCACCATAGGACTCACTGAGCTCCCAAATATCACTTCGCAGATTCCTCGAAAACAGTGTAAGCAAACTGCTTCATGAAAACTAAGGTATAACCCTGTGAGATGAATTCACATATCACAAAGAAGTTTCTCAGAAAGCTTCTTTGATTCCCCAAAGACAGTGCTAATAGACTGCTCCATGAAACATGAAACAAATTGGAACTCTGTGAGATGAATTCACGCATTACAAAGCAGTTTCTCAGATAGCTTCTTTCTAATTTTTATCTGAGGCTGTTTCCTTGGTCACCGTAAGCTTCATTGCCTTAAGAAATATCCCATTGCAGATTTCAAGAAAACAGTGTTAGCAAACTGATCAATGAAAAGAAAAGCGTAACTCTGTGAGTTGCATTCACACGTTACAATGCAGTTTCTCAGAATGCTTCTTTTCAGTTTTTTTCTGAGGATATTTCCTTTTTCACCATAGCCCTCAATGCGCTCCCAAATATCACTTTGCAGATTCCATGAGAACAGTCTTAGAAAACAGCTTCATGAAGAGAAAGGTGTAACTCTGTGTGGTGAATTCACACATCACAAAGAATTTTCTCAGAAAGCTTCTTTTCGATTTCATCCGAGGATATTTCCTTTGGCCTTACAGTCTTCAAAGCGATCCGAAATATCAGTTATCAAATTCCACAAAAACAGGGCTGGAAAGTGGCTCCTCCAAATAGAGGTGTAACTCAGTGAGATGAATTCACATATCACAATGCCGTTTCTCCGAAATCTTCTTTCCAGATTTTATCTGTGGATAATTCCTTTTTCACCATAGGCCTCAAATTGCTCCCAAATATCAGTTTGCAGATTCCACGAAAACAGTGTTAGCCAACTGCTTCATGAAGACTAAGTTGTAACTGTGTGAGATGAATTGACATATCACAAAGAAGTTTCTCAGAAAGCTTCTTTCCCTTTTTTAATTGAGGATATTACTTTTGTCAGCATAGGTCTGAATGCGATCCAAAGTATCCTTTCTCAGATTCTCCACAGACAGTGGCAATAGACTGCTCCATGAAACGAAAGTGTAACTCTGTGAGATGAATTCAAGCATCACAAAGTAGTTTCTCAGAAAGCTTCTTACTAGTTTTTATTTGAGGCTATTTCCTTTGTTATTGTAAGCTTCATTGCCTTAAGAAATATCCCATTGCAGATTTCAAGAAAACAGTGTTAGCAAACTGATCAATGAGCAGAAAAGTGTAACTCTATAAGTTACATTCACACATCACAATGCAGTTTCTCACAGTGCTTCTTTCCAGTTTTTAATCTGAGGATATTTCCTTTTTCACCATTGCCTTCAATGTGCTCCCAAATACCACTTTGCAGATTCCACAAAAACAATCTTAGCAAATGGCTTCATGAAAAGAAAGGTGTAACTCTGTGAGATGAATTCACACATCACAAGGAGGTTTCTCAGAAAGCTTCTTTCTCATTATGATCTGAAGATATTTCCTTTGGCCGTAGAGTTTTCATAGCGATCCGAAATATCAGTTCTCAGATTCCACAAATAAA
Source organism: Mandrillus leucophaeus (assembly GCF_000951045.1). Lineage (NCBI taxonomy): Eukaryota > Metazoa > Chordata > Mammalia > Primates > Cercopithecidae > Mandrillus > Mandrillus leucophaeus. The sequence goes on along the minus strand of NW_012101634.1, from coordinate 44,742 downwards.
GGGCTAGCAAACAACTTCATGAAATACAGATGTAACTCAGTGAGTTGATTTCACACATCACAAAGCATTTTCTCAGATAGCTTCTTTCTAGTTTTTATCTGAGGACATTACCTTGGTCACAGTAAGCTTCATTGCCTTAAGAAATATCCCATTGCAGATATCAAGAAAACAGTGTTAGCAAACTGATCAATGAAAAGAAAAGCGTAACTCTACGAATTGGATTCACATGTCACAATGCAGTTTCACACAACGCTTCTTTCCAGTTTTTATCTGAGGATATTTC
>NW_012101634.1:36721-39394 GCF_000951045.1 Mandrillus leucophaeus | reverse complement strand
TCATTGTAAGCTTCATTGCCCTAAGAAATATCCCATTGCAGATTTCAAGAAAACAGTGTTAGCAAACTGATCAATGAAAAGAAAAGTGTAACTCTGTGAGTTGCATTCACACATCACAATGCAGTTTCTCACAATGCTTCTTTCCAGTTTTTATCTGAGATTATTTCCTTTTTCACCATTGCCCTCGATGTGCTCCCAAATATCACTTCATAGATTCCACGAGGACAGTCTTAGCAAACGGCTTCATGAAGAGAAGGGTGTAACTCTGTGAGAAGAATTCACACATCACAAGGAGGTTTCTCAGAAAGCTTCTTTCTCATTATGGTCTGAGGATATTTCCTTTGGCCGTTGAGTCTTCATAGCGATCCAAAATATCAGTTCTCAGATTCCACAAATATACGGTTAGCAAATGGCTTCATGAAATACAGGTGTAACTCAGTGAGTTGAATTCACACATCACAAAGCAGTTTCTCAGTTAGCTTCTTTCTAGTTTTTATCTGAGGATATTTCCTTGGTCACCGTAAGCTTCATTGCCTTAAGAAATATCCCGTTGAAGATATCAAGAAAACAGTGTTAGCAAACTGATCAATGAAAAGGAAGGTGTAACTCTGGGAGTTGCATTCATACGTCACAATGCAGTTTCTCAAAACACTTCTTTCCAGTTTTTATCTGAGGATATTTTATTTTCACCATAGCCCTCAATGCGCTCCCAAATATCACTTTATAGATTCCACGAGAACAGTCTTAGCAAATGGCTTCATGAAGAGAAATTTGTAACTCTGTGAAATGAATTCACACATCACATAGAAGTTTCTCTGAAAGCTTCTTTCTCGATTTTATCTGAGGATATTTCCTTTGGCCGTACAGTCTTCAAAGTGATCCGTAATATCAGTTCTCAGTTTCCACAAAAACATGATTAGCAAACGGTGTCATGAAATAGAGGTGTAACTCAGTGAGTTGAATTCACACATCACAAAGGAGTTTTTCAGAAAGCTTCCTTCTAGTTTTTATCTGAGGATATTTCTGTTGTCCCCTTAACCTTCATTGCCCTAAGAAATATCCCATTGTAGATTTCAAGAAAACAGTGTTAGCAAACTGAGCAATGAAACGAAAAGTGTAACTCTGGGAGTTGCATTCATATGACACAATGCAGTTTCTCACAATGTTTCTTTCCAGTTTTTATCTGAGGATATTTCCTTTTTCACCATAGCCCTCAATGCGCTCCCAAATATCACTTTGCAGATTCTATGAGAACAGTCTTAGCAAACGGCTTCATGAAGAGAAATGTGTAACTCTGTGAGATGATTTCACACATCACAAAGGAGTTTCTCAGAAAGCTTCCTTCTCGATTTTATCTGAGGATATTTCCTTTGGCCTTACAGTCTTCAAAGCAATCCGAAATATCAGTTCTCAGATTCCACAGAAACAGGCCTAGCAAGCGACTCCTTGAAATACTGGTGTAACTCAGTGAGATGAATTCACACATCACAATGACGTTTCTCAGAATGCTTCTTTCCGGTTTTTATGTGTGGATAGTTCCTTTTCCACCATAGGCCTCAAATTGCTCCCAAATACCACTTGGCAGATTCCACAAAAACAGTGTTAGCCAGCTGCTTCATGAAGATTAAGTTGTAACTCTGTGAGATGAATTGACATATCACAAAGAAGTTTCTCAGAAAGCTTCTTTCAGCAAGATGGCCGAATAGGATCAGCTCCAGTCTCCAGCTCCCAGTGTGAGCAACACCGAAGACACGTGATTTCTGCATTTTCAACTGAGGTACTGGGTTCATCTCACTAGGGAGTACTGGACAGTCGGTGCTGGTCAGTTTCTACAGCCCGACCAGGCAGAGTTGAAGCAGGGCGAGGCATCGCCTCACCTGGGAAGCGCAAGGGGAAAGGGAATCCCTTTTCCTAGCCAGGGGAACTGAGACACACAACAGCTGGAAAATCGGGTAACTCCCACCCCAATAATTCACTTTACCAGGGATCTTAACAAACGAGCACACCAGGAGATTGTATCCCACACCAGGCTGGGAGGGTCCCACCCCCACGGAGACTCCCGCATTGCTAGTACAGCAGTCTACAATCTAATGGCAAGACAGCAGCGAGGCTGGTGCAGGGGCACCCATCAATGCTGAGGCTTAAGTAGGTAAACAAAGCCACCAGGAAACTCGAACTGGGTATAGCCCACCACAGCTCAAGGAAGCCTACCTGTCGCTGTAGATTCCACCTCTGGGTGGAGTCTGACAGCTGTCTGACAGCTTTGAAGAGAGTAGTGGATCTCCCAGCATGGAGGTTGAGATCTGAGAATGGACAGACTGACTGCTCAAGTGGGTCCCTGACCCCTGAGTAGCCTAACTGGGAGACATCTCCCACTAGGTGCAGACCACCACCTCACACCTCACACGGTGGGGTATACCCCTGAGACGAAGCTTCCAGAGCAAGAATCAGACAGCAGCACTCGTTGTTCCACAATATTTTGTCTTCCGCAGGCTCTGCTGCTGATACCCAGGCAAACAGGGTCTGGAGTGGACCTCAAGCAATCTAAGGGACCTACAGCTAAGGGTCCTGACTGTTAGAAGGAAAACTAACAAACAGGAAGGACACCCACACCAAAACCCCATCAGTACGTCACCATCATCAAAGACCAGAGGCGGATAAAACCACAAAGAT
>NW_012101634.1:32624-34091 GCF_000951045.1 Mandrillus leucophaeus | reverse complement strand
CCAAATATCACTTTGCAGATTCCACGAGAACAGTCTTAGCAAAAGGCTTTATGAAGAGAAATGTGTAACTCTGTGAGATGAGTTCACACATCACAAAGAAGTTCCTCAGAAAGCTTCTTTCTTGATTTTATCTGAGGATATTTCCTTTGGTCATACAGTCTTCAAAGCGATCCGAAACATCTGTTCTCAGATTCCACAAAAAGAGGGTGGGCAAGTGGCTCCTCCATATACAGGTGTAACTCAGTGAGATGAATTCACACATCACAATGCAGTTTATCCGAAAGCTTCTTTCCAGTTTTTATCTGTGGATATTTCGTTTTTCACCATAGGCCTCAAATTGCTCCTGAATATCACTTTGCAGATTCCATGGAAACAGAGTTAGCCAACTGCTTCATGAAGATTAAGTTGGAACTCTGTGAGATGAATATCACAAAGAAGTTTCTCAGAAAGCTTCTTTCACGTTTTTAACTGAGGATATTTCCTTTGTCAGCATAGGCCTGAATGCAATCAAAAGTACCCCTTCTCAGATTCCCCAAAGACAGTGGTTATAGACTGCTCCATGAAATGAAAGTGTAACTCTGTGAGATGAATCCACGCATCACAAAGCAATTTCTCAGAAAGCCTCTTTACACTTGTTATTTGATGATATTTCCTTTGTCACCATAAGCTTCCATGTGCTAAGAAATAGCCCATTGCAGATTTCAAGAAAACAGTGTTAGCAAACTGAACAATGAAAAGAAAAGTGTAGCTCAATGAGTTACATTAACACGTGACAATGCAGTTTCTCAAAACACTTCTTTCCAGTTTTTATCTGTGGATATTTCCTTTTTCACTATTGCCTTCAATGCGTTCCCAAATATCACTTTATAGATTCCATGAGAACAGTCTCAACAAACGGCTTAATGAAGAGAAAGGTGTAATTCTGTGAGATAAATTCACACATCACAAAGAAGTTTCTCAGAAAGTTTCTTTCACGTTTTTAATTGAGGGTATTTCCTTTGTCAGCATACACCTGAATGTGACCCAAAGTATCCCTTCTCAGATTTCCCAAAGACAGTAGTAATAGACTGCTCCATGAAACAAAAGTGTAACTCTGTGAGATGAATTCAGGCATCACAAAGCATTTTCTCAGAAAGCTTCTTTCTAGTTTTTATCAGAGGATATTTCCTTGGTCACCATAAGCTTCATTGCCCTAAGAAATCTCCCATTGCAGAATTCAAGAACACAGTGTTAGCAAATTGATCAATGGAAAGAAAAGTTTAACTCTATGAGATGCATTCACAGGTCACAATGCAGTTTCCCAAAATGCTTCTTTCTAGTTTTTATCTGAGGAAATTTCCATTTTCACCATAGCCCTCAATGCGCTCCCAAATATCACTTTGCAGATTCCACGAGAACAGTCTTAGCAAACGGCTTCATGAAGAGAAAGGTGTAACTGTGTGTGGTGAATTCACACATCACAAAGAA
>NW_012101634.1:18885-25066 GCF_000951045.1 Mandrillus leucophaeus | reverse complement strand
AAAGAAAGAAAGAAAGAAAGAAAGAAAGAAAGAAAGAAAGAAAGAAAGAAAGAAAGAGAAACCTTCTTTCACGTTTCTAATTGAGGATATTTCCTTTGTCAGCATAGGCCTGAATGCGATCCAAACTATCCCTTCTCAGTTTCCCCAAAGACAGTGGTAATAGACTGTTCCACATAACGAAAGTTTACCTCTGTGAGATGAATTCACGCATCTCAAAGCAGTTTCTCAGAAAGCCATTTTCCAGTATTAATCTGATGATATTTCCTTTGTATCCGTAAGCTTCCATGCGCTAGGAAATCTCCCACTGCAGATTTCAAGAAAACAGTGTTAGCAAACTGATCAAAGAAAAGAAAAATGTAACTCTGCTAGTTTCATTAACACGTCACAATGCAGTTTCTCAAAATGTTACTTTCCAGTTTTTATCTGAGGATATTTCCACTTTCAACATAGCCCTCAATGCGCTCCCAAATATCACTTTACAAATACCATGAGAACAGTCTTAACAAACGGTTTCATGAAGAGTAATGTGTTACTCTGTGAGAGGAATTCAAACATCAAAGAAAAGTTTCTCAGAAAGTTTCTTTCTCCATTTTATCTGAGGATATTTCCTTTAGCCATACAGTTTTCAAAGCGATCCGAAATACCAGCTCTCAGATTCCACAAAAACAGGGCTAAGAAGCGGCTCCTCCAAAAAAAGGTGTAACTCAGTGATATGAATTCACACATCACAATGACATTTCTCCGAAAGCTTCTTTAGAGTTTTTATCTGTGGATATTTCCTTTTTCACCATAGGCATTAAATTGCTCCCAAATATCACTTTGCAAATTCCACGAAAACGGTGTTATCCAACTGCTTCATGAAGATTAAGTTGTAACACTGTGAGATGAATTGACATATCACAAAGAAGTTTCTCAGAAAGCATCTTTCACGTTTTTAATTGAGGGTATTTCCTTTGTCAGCATAGGCCTGAATGTGATCCAAAGTATCACTTCTCAGATTCCCCAAAGACAGTGGTAATAGACTGCTCCATGAAACATGAAACAAAAGTGTAACTCTGTGAGATGAATTCACGCACCACAAAGCAGTTTCTCAGAAAGTTTCTTTCAGGTTTTTATTTGAGGATATTTTCTCAAATAGGCCTTTGTCTGCCTAGGTCTCAATGTGAATCAAAGTATCCCTTCTCAGATTCCCCAAAGACAGTGGTAATAGACTGCTCCATGAAAAGAAAGTATAACTCTGTGAGAGGAATTCACACATCAAAAAGAAAGTACTCAGAAGGCTTCTTTCTGTTTTTATCAGAGAATATTTCTCTGATAAAAAAAAAAAAGAGAAACTTCTTTCTCGATTTGATCTGAGGCTATTTCCTTTGTCATTGTAAGCTTCATTGCCCTAAGAAATATCCCATTGCAGATTTCAAGAAAACAGTGTTAGCAAACTGATCAATGAAAAGAAAAGTGTAACTCTATGAGTTGCATTCACACATCACAATGCAGTTTCTCACAATGCTTCTTTCCAGTTTTTATCTGAGATTATTTCCTTTTTCACCATTGCCCTTGATGCGCTCCCAAATATCACTTCATAGATTCCACGAGGACAGTCTAAGCAAACGGCTTCATGAAGAGAAGGGTGTAACTTTGTGAGAAGCATTCACACATCACAAGGAGGTTTCTCAGAAAGATTCTTTCTCGTTTTTATCTGAGGATATTTTCTTTGGCTGTATAGACTTCAAAGCGATCCGAAATATCAGTTCTCAATTTCCAAAAAAAATAGGGCTAGCAAACGGCTTCACGAAATACAGGTGTAACTCAGTGAGTTGAATTCATACATCACAAAGCAGTTTCTCAGAAAGCTTCTTTCTCTATTTTGTCAGATGATATTTCCTTTGGCTGTACAGTCTTCAAAATGATCCGTAATATCAGTTCTCAGATTCCACAAAAACAAGGTTAGCAAGCGGCTCCGTGAAATACATGTGTAACTCACTGAGTTGAATTTACACATCACAAAGCAGTTTCTCAGAAAGTTTCTTTCACTTTTTTATTTGAGGATATTCCCTCAAATAGGCGTTTGTCAGCCTAGGTCTCAATGCGACCCAAAGTATCCCTTCTCAGATTCCCCAAAGTCTGTGGTAATAGACTGAGCCATGAAAGGAAAGTGTAACTCTGTGAGAGGAATTCAAACATCAAAAAGCAAGTTCTCAGAAGGCTTCTTTCTGGTTTTTATCAGAGGATATTTCATTTATCAGCTTCAAATTCATTGTCCTAAGAAATCTCCCATTGCAGATTTCAAGAAAACAGTGTTAGCAAACTGATCAACGAACAGGAAGGTGTAACTCTGTGAGTTGCATTCAGACGTCACAATGCAGTTTCTCACAACGCTTCTTTCCAGTTTCTATCTGAGGGTATTTTCTTTTTCACCATAGCCCTCAATGCGCTCCCAAATTTCACCTTGCAATTCCACGAAAACAATCTTAGTAAACTACTTCATGAAGAGAAAGGTGTAACACTGTAAGAAGCATCCACACATCACAAGGAGTTTCTCAGAAAGCTTATTTCTCGTTTTTATTCTAGGATATTTCCTTTGGCTGAATTGTCTTCAAGCGATCCAAAATATCAGTTCTCAATTTTGACAAAAATAGGGCTAGCAAACAGCTTCACGAACTACAGGTGTAGCTCAGTGAGTTGAATTCACACATCTCAAAGCAGTTTCTCAGAAAGCTTCTTTCGAGTTTTTATCTGAGGATATTTCCTTTGTCTCCATAAGCTTCATTGCCCTAAGAAATATCCCATTGCAGATTTTAAGAAAACAGTGTTAGCAAACTGATCAATGAAAAGGAAAGTACAGCTCTGTGAGTTGCATTCACACGTCACAATGCAGTTTCTCACAATGTTTCTTTCCAGTTTTTTTCTGAGGATATTTCCTTTTTCCCATAGCCCTCAATGCGCTCCCAAATATACTTTGCAAATTCGTTGAGAACAGTCTTAGCAAACGGCTTCATGAAGTGAAATGTGCAACTCTGTGAGAGGAAATCACACATTACAAAGAAGTTTCTCAGAAAGCTTCTTTTTCGTTTTTATCTGAGGATATTTCCTTTGGACATAGAGTTTCCGAAGCTATCCGAAATAACAGTTCTCAGATTCCACAAAAACAGGGCGGGCAAGTTACTCCTCCAAATACAGGTGTAACTCAGTGAGATGAATTCACACATGGCAATGAAGTTTCTCTGAAAGCTTCTTTCCAGTTTTTGTCTGTGGATATTTCCTTTTTCACCATAGGCCTCAAAATGCTCCAAATTATGACTTTGAAAATTCCAAAAAAACGGTGTTAGCCAACTGCTTCATGAGGATTAAGTTGTAACTCTGTGAGATGAATTGACATATCACAAAGAAGTTTCTCAGAAAGCTTCTTTCACGTTTTTAATTGAGGATATTTCCTTTGTCAGCATAGGCCTCAATGTGATCCAAAGTATCCCTTCGCAGATTCCTCAAAGACAGTGGTAATAGACTGCTCCATGAAACATGAAACAAAAGTGTAACTCTGTGAGATGAATTCAGGTATCACAAAGCTGTTTCTCAGATATATTCTTTCTAATATTTATCTGAGGATATTTCCTTGGTCACCGTAAGCTTCATTGCTTAAGAAATATCCCATTGCAGATTTCAAGAAAACAGTGTTAGCAAACTGATCAATGAAAAGCAAGGTGTAACTCTGTGAGGTGCATTCATACGTCACAAGGAAGTTTCTCACAATGCTTCTTTCCAGTTTTTATCTGAGGATATTTCCTTTTTCACCATAGCCCTCAATGCACTTCCAAATATCACATTACAGATTCCACGAGAACAGTCTTAGCAAACGGTTTCATGAAGAGAAATATGTAGCTCTGTGAGAAGCATTCACACATCACAAGGAAGTTTCTCAGAAAGCTTCTTTCTCCATTTTATCTGAGGATAGTTTCCTTGGCCGTACAGTCTTCAAAGTGATCCGTAATATCAGTTCTCAGATCCCACAAAATTTGGGTTAGCAAACGGCTCCACGAAATACAGGTGCAACTTTGTTTCTGATGTGTGAATTCATCACAGAGAGATTCTCCTTTCCCTCTCTTAGAAGTTTGCCAACACTCTTTTGGTGGAATCTGTAAAGTGATATTTGGGAGCTCATTGAAGCCTCTGGTGAAAAAGGAAATATTCACAGATAAAAACTGGAAAGATGCATTCTAGGAAACTGCATTGTGATGTGTGAATGCAACTAACAGAGATACACATTCCTTTTCATTGATCAGTTTGCTAACACAGTTTCCTTGAAATCTGTAATCGGACGCTTCGTAGTGCAGTGAAGCTAAGGGTGACAAAGGAAATATCCTCAGATAAAAACTAGAAAGAAGATTTCTAAGAAACTGCTTTGTGATGTGTGATTTCAATTCTCTGAGTTACACCTGTATTTCATAGAGCTCTTTGCTAGCTCTTTTTCTGTGGAATGTGAGAACTGATTTTTTGGATCGCTTTGAAGAATATAAGGACAAAGGAAACATCCGCGGATAAAAAAATGAAAGAAGCTTTCTGAGAAACTTCTTTGTGATATACAAATTCATCTCACAGAGTTACAACTTATTCTTCATTAAGCAGTTTGCTCACACTGTTCTCATGGAATCTGCAAAGTGATATTTGGGAGCGCATAGAGGCCTATGGTGAAAACGGAGGTATCCTCAGATAATACATCTCACAGAGTTACAGTTCTCCCCTCAGTAAGACGTTTGTTAAGACTGCTCTTTTGGAATTTGCAAAGTGATATTTTGAATCCCACAGAGGGCTATGGTGAAAAAGAAAATATCCTCAGAGAAAAATTGGAAAGAAGCTTTCTGGGAAACTGCTTTGTGATGTGTGACATCCAATCACTGAGTTACAGCTCTATTTCGTGGAGCTGTTTACTAGCCTTACTTCTGTGGAATCTGAGAACTGATATTTCGGATCCCTTTGAAGAGTATAGGTCCAAAGGAAATATCCTCTGATAAAAATGAGAAAGAAGCTTTCTGAGAAACTTCTTTGTGATTTGTCAATTCTTCTAACAGAGTTACAGCTTTTCCCTCAAGGAGCCTTTTCCTAAGACTGTTCTTGTGAATTGGCAAAGTGATGTTTGGAAGCCACTGGAGGGCTATGGTGAAAAAGAAAATATCCTCAGATAAAAACTGGAAAGAAGCTTTCTGGGAAACTGTTTTGTGATCTGTTAATTCTTCTCACAGGGTTACAGCTTTTCCCTGAAGAAGCCGTTCGCTAAGACAGTTTTTGTGGAATTGACAAAGTGATATTTGGAAGCCCATGGAGGACTATGGTGAAAAAGAAAAAATCCTCAGATAAAAACAGGCAGGAAGCTTTCTGAGAAACTACTTTGTGTTCTGTTAATTCATCTCATAGAGTAACAGCTTTCCCCTCAGGAAGCCGTTCGCTAAGACTGTTCTTGTGGAATTGGCAAAGTGATATCTGGAAGCCCATGGAGGGCTATGGTGAAAAAGAAAATATCCTCAGATAACCACCGGAAAGAAGCTTTGTGAGAAACTTGTTTGTGTTCTGTTAATTCATCTCACAGAGTAACAGCTTTCCGCTCAAGAAGCCATTCGCTAAGACTGTTCTAGTGGAATTTGCAAAGCGATATTTGGAAGCCCAAGGAGGGCTATGGTGAAAAAGAAAATATCCTCAGATAAAAACTGGAAAGAAGCTTACTGGGAAGCTGCTTTCTGTTCTGTTAATTCATTTCACAGTGTTGCAGCTTTCCGCTCAATAAGCCGTTCGCTAAGACTGTTCTTGTGAAATTTGCAAAGTGATATTTGGAAGCCCATAGAGGGGTATTTTGAAAAAGAAAATATCCTCAGATAAAAACTGGAAGGAAGCTTTCTGAGAAACTGCTTTGTAATGTGTGACTTCCACTCATTGAGTTACAGCTGTATTTCGTGGAGCTGTTTGCTAGCCTTTTTTCTGTGGAATCTGAAAACTGATATTTCCGACCCTTTTGAAGACTCTAGGGCCAAAGGAAATATCCTCCAATAAAAATGAGAAAGAAGCTTTCTGAGAAACTTCTTTGTGATCGGTGAATTCATCTCAGAGAGTTACACCTTTTTCCAGGGGAAGCCTTTCGCTAAGACTGTTCTTGTGGAATTGGCAAAGTGATATTTGGAAGCCCATGGAGGGCTAT
>NW_012101634.1:14747-18265 GCF_000951045.1 Mandrillus leucophaeus | reverse complement strand
TGGTGAAAAAGAAAATATCCTCATATAAAAACTGGAAGGAAACTTTCTGAGAAACTGCGTTCTGTTCTGTTAATTCATCTCTCAGAGTTACAGCTTTCTGCTCAAGAAGTCGTTCGCTAAGACTGTTTTTGTGGAATTTGTAAAGTGATATTTGGAAGCGCATAGAGGGCTATGGTGAAAAAGAAAGTATCCTCAGATAAAAACGGGGAAGAACCTTTCTGAGAAACTGCTTTGAGATGTGTGACTTCCACTCACTGAGTTACAGGTGTATTTCGTGGAGCTGTTCGCTAGTCTTATTTCTGTGGAATCTGAGAACTGATAATTCGGATCCTTTGAAGACCATAGGGCCAAAGGAAATAACCACCGATAAAAATGAGAAAGATGCTTTCTGAGAAACTTCTTTGTGATCTTTCAATTCATTTCACAGAGTTAAAGCTTTTCCCTCAAGAAGCCGTTCGCTAAGACTGTTCTTGTGGAATTGGCAAAGTGATATTTGGAAACTCATGGAGGGCTATGGTGAAAAAGAAAATATCCTCAGATAAAAACTGGACGGAAGCTTCTGAGAAACTGCTTTGTGTTCTGTTAATTCACCTCATAGAGTTACAGCTTTCCCCTCAAGAAACCGTTCGTTGAGACTGTTCTTGTGGAATTGGCAAAGTGACATTTGGAAGGACATGGAGGGCTATGGTGAAAAAGAAAATTTCCTCAGATAACCACCGGAAAGAAGCTTTGTGAGAAACTTGTTTGTGTTCTCTTAATTCATCTCACAGAGTTACAGCTTTCTGCTCAAGAAGCCATTCGCTAAGACTGTTCTTGTGGAATTTGCAAAGCGATATTTGGAAGTCCAAGGAGGGCTATGGTGAAAAAGAAAATATCTTCAGATAAGAACTGGAAAGAATCTTTCTGAGAAACTGCTTTGTGATGTGTGACTTCCACTCACTGAGTTACAGTTGTATTTCGTGGGCTGTTTGCTAGCCTTATTTCTGTGGAATCTGAGAACTGATATTTCGCATCCCTTTGAAGACTATAAGGCCAAAGGGAATATCCTCCAATGAAAACGAGAAAGAAGCTTTCTGAGAAACTTCTTTATAATCTGCGAATTCTTCTCACAGACTTACAGATTTTCCCTCAAGAAGCCTTTCTGTAAGAATGTTCTTGTGGAACTAGCAAAGTAATATTTGGAAGCCCAAGGAGGGCTATGGTGAAAAAGAATATATCCTCAGATAAAAACTGGAAAGAAGTTTTCTGAGAAACTGCTTTGTGTTCTGTAAATTCATCTCACAGAGTTACAGCTTTCTGATCAAGAAGTCATTCGCTAAGACTGTTCTTGTGTAATTTGCAAAGTATTATTTGGAAGCCTATAGAGGGCTACGGTGAAAAAGAAAATATCCTCAGATAAAAACTGGAAAGAACCTTTCTGAGAAACTGCTTTGTGATGTTTGTCTTCCACTCAGAGAGTTACAGCTGTATTTCGTGGAGCTCTTTGCTAGCCTTATTTCTGTGGAATCTCAAAACTGATACTTCGGATCCCTTTGAAGACTAGAGGGCCAAAGGAAATATCCTCCGATAAAAATGAGAAAGAAGCTTTCTGAGAAACTTCTTTGTGATCGGTGAATAAATCTTCCAGAGTTACAGCTTTTCCTTGAAGAAGCCTTTCGCTAAGTCTGTTCTTGTGGAATTGGCAAAGCGACATTTGGAAGCCCATGGAGGGCTATAGTGAAAAAGAAAATATCCACAGATAAAAACTTGCAAGAACCTTTCTGAGAAAGTGTTTGTGTTCTGTTAATTCTTCTCACAGAGATACAGCTTTCCCCTCAAGAAGCCGTTCGCTAATTCTCTTCCTGTGGAACTTGCAAAGTGATATTTGGGATCCCATAGAGGGCTATGGTGAAAAAGAAAATATCGTCACATAAAAACTGGAAAGAAGATTCCTGAGAAACTGCTGTGTGATTTGTGACTTCCACTCAATGAGTTACAGCTGTATTTCGTGAAGCTGTTTGCCAGTCTTATTTCTGTGGAATCTGAGAACTGATATTTCGGATACCTTTGAAGACTATAGGGCCAAAGGAAATATCCTCTGATAAAAACAAGAACGAAGCTTTCTGAGAAACTTATTTGTGATCGGTGAATTCTTCTCACAGAGTTATAGCTTTTCCCTCAAGAAGTTTTTCGCTAAGACTGTTCTTGTGGAATTGGAATTATGATATTTGGAAGCCCACGGAGGGCTATGGTGAGAAAGAAAATATCCTCAGATAAAAACTGGAAAGAAGCTTTCTGAAAAACTGCTTTGTATTCTGTAAATTCATCTCACAGAGTTACATCTTTCCGCTAAAGAAGTCGTTTGTTAAGGGTGTTCTTGTGGAATTTGCAAAGTGATATTTGGAAGCCCATAGAGGGCTATGGTGAAAAAGAAAGTATCCTCAGATAAAAACGGAAAAGAACCTTTCTGAGAAACTGTTTGTGTTCTGTTAATTCATCTCAAAGAGTTACAGCTTTCCCCTCAAGAAGCCGTTCACTAAAGACTGTTCTTGTGGAAGTTGCAAAGTGATATTTGGAAGCCCATACAGGGCTATGGTGAAAAAGAAAATATCCTCAGATGAAAACTGGAAAGAAGCTTTCTGACAAACTGCTTTGTGATGTGTGACACCCACTCACTGAGTTACAGCTGTATTTCATGGAGCTGTCTGCTAGCTTTATTTCTTTGGAATCTGAGAACTGATATTTCGGATCCCTTTGAAGAAATAGGGCCAAAGGAAGTATCCTCCGATAAAAATGAGAAGGAACCTTTCTGAGAAACTTCTTTGTGATTGGTGAATTCATCTCACAGATTTACAGCTTTTCCCTCAAGAAGCCTTTCGATAAGACTGTTCTTGTGGAATTGGCAAGGTGATATTTGGAAGCCCCTAGAGGGCTATGGTGAAAAAGAAAATATCCGCAGATAAAAACTGGAAAGAAGCTTTCTGAGAAACTGCTTTGTATTCTGTTAATTCATCTCACACAGTTACAGCTTTCCGCTCAAGAAGCCGTTCGCTAAGACTATTCTTGTGGAATTTGCAAAGTGATATTTGGACGCCCATAGAGGGCTGTGGTGAAAAAGAAAATATTCTCAGGTGAAAATTGGAAAGAAGCTTTCTGAGAAACTGCTTTGTGATGTGTGACTTTCACTCACTGAGTTACAGCTGTAATTCTTTGAGCTGTTTGCTATCCTTATTTCTGTGGAATCTGAGAACTGATATTTCAGATCCCTTTGAAGACTATAGGGCCAAAGGAATTCTCCTGCGATAAAAATGAGAAAGAATCTTTTTGAGAAACTTCTTTGTGATTTGTGAATTCATCTCACAGAGTTACAGCTTTTCCCTCAAGAAGCCTTTCCCGGGAGCAAGATGGCCGAATAGGACCAGCTCCAGTCTCCAACTCCCAGCGCGAGCGACACAGAAGACTGGCGATATCTGCATTTTCAACTGAGATACTGGGTTCATCTCACTGGGGAGTGCCGGACGATCGGTGCTGGTCAGCTG
>NW_012101634.1:5090-14661 GCF_000951045.1 Mandrillus leucophaeus | reverse complement strand
ACACCGGGGCCTATCATGGGGAGGGGGAAGGGGGGAGGGATTGCATTGGGAGTTATACCTGATGTAAATGACGAGTTGATAGGTGCAGCACACCAACAAGTCACAAGTATACATATGTAACAAACCTGCACGTTATGCACATGTACCCTACAACTTAAAGTATAATAAAATAAATAAATTAAAAAAAAAAAAAAGAAGCCTTTCCCTAAGACTGTTCTTGTGGAATTGACAAAGTGATATGTGGAAGCCCTTGGAGGGCTACGGTGAAAAAGACAATACATCCTCAGAGAAAAACTGAAAAGAAGCTTTCTGAGAAACTGCTTTGGGTTCTGTTAATTCATTTCACAGAGTTACAGCTTCCCCCTCAAGAAGCAGTTCGCTAAGACTGTTCTTGTGGAATTTGCAAAGTGATATTTGGAAGCCCATAGAGGGCTATGGTGAAAAACAAAATATCCTCAGATAAAAACTGGAAAGAAGCTTTCTGAGAAACTGCTTTGTGATGTGTGACTTCCACTCACTGAGTTACAGCCGTATTTCGTGGATCTGCTTGCTATCCTTATTTCTTTGGAATCTGAGAACTGATATTTCGGATCCCTTTGTACACTATAGGGCCAAAGGACGTATCCTCCGATAAAAATGAGAAAGAAGCTATCTGAGAAACTTCTTTGTAATAGGTGAATTCATCTCACAGAGTTAAAGCTTTTCCCTCAAGAAGCCTTTCGCTAAGACTGTTCTTGTGGAATTGGCAAAGTGATATTTGGAACCCCTGCAGGGCTACGGTGAAAAAGAAAATATCCTCAGATAAAAACTGGAAAAAAGCTTTCTGACAAACTGCTTTGTGTTCTGTTAATTCATCTCACAGAGTTACAGCTTTCCACTCAAGAAGCCATTCGCTAAGTCTGTTCCTGTGGAATTGGCAACGTGATATTTGCACGCCCGTAGAGGGCTATGGTGAAAAAGAAAATATCCTCAGATAAAAAATGGAAAGAAGCTCTGAGAAACTGCTTTGTGATGTGTGACTTCCACTCACTGAGTTACAGTTATACTTCTTGCAGCTGTTTGCTAGCCTTATTTCTGTGGAATCTGAGATCTGCTATTTCGGAACCCTTTGAAGTATATAGTGCCAAAGAAAATATCCTCCGATAAAAATGAGAAAGAAGCTTTCTGAGAAACTTCTTTGTGATCGGTGAATTCATCTCGCAGGGTTACAGCTTTCGCCTCAAGAAGCCTTTCGCTAAGACAGTTTTTGTGGAATTTTCAAAGTCGTATTTTGTAGTGCATGGAGGGCTATGGTGAAAAAGAAAATATCCTCAGATAAAAACTGGAAAAAAGCTGTCTGAGAAACTGCTTTGTGTTCTTTTAATTCATCTCACAGATTTACAGCTTTCCCCTCAAGAAGCCATTCTCTAAGACTCTTCTTGTGGGATTTGCAAAGTGATATTTGGAAGCCCATAGAGGGCTATGGTGAAAAAAATATCCTCAGATAAAAAATTCAAAGATTTCTGAGAAACTGCTTTGTGATGTGTGACTTCCACTCACTTAGTTTCAGTTCTATTTCTTGGAGCTGTTTGCTAGCCTTATTTCTGTGGAATCTGAGAACAGATATTTCGGAACCCTTTGAAGACTATAGGGCCAAAGGAAATATCCTCCGATAAAAATGAGAAAGAAGCTTTCTGAGAAACTTCTTTGTGATCGGTGAATTCATCTCACAGAGTTACAGCTTTTCCCTCAATAAGCCTTTCGCTAAGACTCTTCTTGTGGAATTGGCAAAGTGATATTTGGAAGCCCATGGAGGGCTATGGTGAAAAAGAAAACATCTTCAGATAAAAACTGGAAAGAAGCTTTCTCAGAAACTGCTTTGTGTTCTGTTAATTCATCTCACAGAGTTACAGCTTTACACTCAAGAACCCGTTCGCTAAGACTGTTCTTGTGGAATTTGCAAACTGATATTTCACGCCCATAGAGGGCTATGGTGAAAAAGAAAGTATCCTCAGATAAAAACTGGAAAAAAGCTTTCTGAGAAACTGCTTTGTGATGTGTGACCTTCACTCACTGAATTACAGGTGTATTTTGTGGAGTTGTTTGCTAGCCTTATTTCTGTGGAATCTGAGAACTGATATTTTGGATCCCTTTGAAGTCTATAGGGCCAAAGGAAATATCCTCCTATAAAAATGAGAAAGAAGCTTTCTGAGAGACTTCTTTGAGATCTGTGAATTCTTTTCACAGAGCTACAGCTTTTCCCTCAAGGAGCCTTACCCTAAGACTGTTCTTGTGGAATTGGCAAAGTGATATTTGGAAGCCCATGGAGGGCAATGTTGAAAAAGAAAATATATCTTCAGATAAAAACCGTAAAGAAGCTTTCTGAGAAGCTGCTTTGTGTTCTGTTAATTTATCTCACAGAGTTACATCTTTCCCTTCACGAAGCTGTTCACTAAGATTGTTCTTTGGAATTTGCAAAGTGATATTTGGAAGCTCAGAGTGGGCTATGGTGAAAAAAAAAATATCCTCAGATGAAAACTGGAAAGAAGCTTTCTGAGAAACTGCTTTGGGTTCTGTTAATTCATCTCACAGAATTACAGCGCTCCCCTCAAGAAGCTGTTCACTAATACTGTTCCTGTGGAATTTGCAAAGAGATATTCGGTAGCCCACAGATGGCTACGGTGAAAAAGAAAATATCCAGGGGTAAAAACTGGAAAGTAGTTTTCTGGGAAACTTCTTTGTGATGTGTTACTTCCACTGACTGAGTTACAGCTGTATTTCGTGGAGCTGCTTGCTAGCCTTATTTCTGTGGAATCTGAGAATTGATATTTCGTATTCCTTTGAAGACTATCGAGCCAAAAGAAAGTATCCTCTGATAAAAATGACAAAGAATCTTTCTGAGAAACGTCTTTCTGATCGGTGAATTCATCTCACAGAGTTACAGCTTTTCCCTCAAGAAGCCTTTCGTTAAGACTGTTCTTGTATAATTGGCAAAGTGATATTTGGAAGCCCGTGGAGGGCAATGGTGAAAAAGAAAATATCCTCAGATAAATACTGGAAGGAAGCTTTCCGAGAAACTGCTTTGTGTTCTGTTAATTCATCTCACAGTTTTACAACTTTTCCCTCAAGAAGCTTTTCACTAAGACTATTCTTTTGGAATTGGCAAAGTGATATTTGGAACCCCTGGAGGGCTACGGTGAAAAAGAAAATATCGTCAGATAAAAACTGGAAAGAAACTTTCTGAGAAACTGCTTTGTGTTCTGTCAATTCATCTCACAGAGTTACAGCTTTCCACCCAAGAAGCCGTATGCTAAGATTGTTCTTGTGGAGTTTGCAAAGTGATATTTCGAAGCCCATAGAGGGCTATGGTGAAAAAAAAATCCTCAGATAAAAACTTCAAGAAGCTTTCTGAGAAACTGCTTTGTGATGTGCGACTTCCACTCACTGAGTTACAGCAATATTTCGTGGAGCTGTTTGCTAGCCTTCTTTCTATGGAATCTGAGAGCTGATATTTCGGATCCCTTTGAAGACTATAGGGCCAAAGAAAATACCCTCCGATAAAAATGAAGAAAAATCTTTTTGGCAAACTTCTATTTGATATGTGAATTCATCTCACAGAGTTACAGCTATTCCCTCAAGGAGCCTTTCCCTAAGACAGTTTTTGTGGAATTTGCAAAGTGATATTTGGAAGTGCTTGGAGGGCTATGGTGAACAAGAAAATCTATCCTCAGATAAAAACTGTAAAATAGTTTTCTCAGAAACTGCTTTGTGTTCTGTTAATTCAGCTCACAGAGGTACAGCTTTCCCCTCAAGAACCGTTAGCCAAGACTGTTCTTGCGGAATTTGCAAAGTGATATTTTGAAGCCCATACAGGGCTGTGGTGAAAAAGAAAATATCCTCAGATAAAAACCGGAAAGAAGCTTTCTGAAAAACTGCTTTGTGTTCTGTTAATTCATCTCACAGAGTTACAGCTTTCCGCTCAAGAAGCCGTTCGCTAAGACTGTTCTTGTGGAATTTGCAAAGTGATCTTTGGGCGCCCATAGAGGGCGATGGTGAAAAAGGAAATATCCTCAGATAAAAACTTTAAAGAAGCTTTCTGAGAAACTGCTTTGTGATGTGTGACTTCCATTGACTGAGTTACAGCTGTATTTCGTGGAGCTGTTTGCTAGCCTTATTTCTGTGGAATCTGAGAACTGATATTTCGGATCCCTTTAAAGTCTACAGGGCTAAAGAAAATATCCTCCGATAAAAATGAGAAAGAAACTTTCTGAGAAACTGCTTTCTGATCTGTGAATTGACCTCACCAAGTTGCAGCTTTTCCCACAAGAAGCTTTTCGCTAAGACTGTTCTTGTGGTTTTGGCAAAGTGATATTTGGAAGCCCATGGAGGGCTATGGTGAAAAAGAAAATATCCTCAGATAAAAACTGGAAAGAAGCTTTCTGAGAAACTGCTTTGGGTTCTGCTAATTCATCTCACAGAGTAACAGATTTCTCCTCAGGAAGCCATTTGCTAAGACTGCTCTTGTGGAATTTGCAAAGTGATATTTGGAAGACTTTAGAGTTCTATGGTGAAAAAAAGAATATCCTCATATAAAAACAGGAAAGAAGCTTTGTGATGTGTGACTTCCACTCACTGAGTTACAGCTAAATTTCGTGGAGATGCTTGCTATCCTTATTTCTGTGGAATCTTAGAACTGATATTTCGGATCCCTTTGAAGACTATAGGGCCGAAGGAAGTATCCTCCGATAAAAATGAGAAAGAAGCTTTCTGAGAAACTTCTTTGTGATAGGTGAATTCATCTCACAGAGTTACAATTTTTCCCTCAATAAGACTTTCGCTAATACTGTTCTTTCGGAATTGGCAAAGTGATGTTTGGAAACCCACGGAGGGCTATGGTGAAAAAGAAAATATCCTCAGGTAAAAACTGGAAAGAAACTTTCTGAGAAACTGCTTTGTGATGTGTGACTTCCACTCACTGAGTTACAGCTGTATTTCTTGGAGCTGCTTCCTAGCCTTATCTGTGGAATCTGAGAACTGATATTTCTAATCCCTTTGAAGACTATAGGGCCAAACGAAGTATCCTCCAACAAAAATGAGAAAGAATCTTTCTGAGAAACTTCTTTGTGATCGGTGAATTCATCTCACAGAGTTACAGCTTTTCCTTCAAGAAGCTTTTTGCTAAGACTGTTCTTGTGGAATTGGCAAAGTGATCTTTGGAAGCTCATTGAGGTCTATGGTGAAAAAGAAAATATACTCAGATAAAAACAGGAAGGAAGCTTTCGGAGAAACTGCTTTGTGTTCTGTTAATTCATCTCACAAAGTTACAGCTTTCCCCTCAAGAAGCCGTTCACTAAGACTGTTCTTGTGGAATTGCAAGGTGGCATTTGGAAGCCCAAAGAGGGCTGTGGTGAAAAAGAAAATATCCTTTGATAAAAACTGAAAAGATGATTTCTGAGAAAGTGCTTTGTGATGTGTGACTTCCACTCACTGAATTACAGCAATATTTCCTGGAGCTGTTTGCTAGCGTTATTTCTGTGGATTCTGAGAACTGATATTTCGGATTCCTTTGAAGACTATAGGTCCGAAGGAAGAATCCTCCGATAAAAATGAGAAGGAATCTTTCTGAGAAACTGCTTTGTGATAGGTGAATTCATCTCACAGAGTTATAATTTTTCCTTCAATAAGACTTTCGCTAATACTGTTCTTTCGGAATTGGCAAAGTGATGTTTGGAAACCCACGGAGTGCTATGGTGAAAAAGAAAATATCCTCAGGTAAAAACTGGAAAGAAACTTTCTGAGAAACTGCTTTGTGATGTGTGACTTCCACTCACTGAGTTACAGCTGTATTTCTTGGAGCTGCTTCCTAGCCTTATCTGTGGAATCTGAGAACTGATATCTGAGAACTGATATTTCTATTCCCTTTGAAGACTATAGGGCCAAAGGAAGTATCCTCCAATAAAAATGAGAAAGAATCTTTCTGAGAAACTTCTTTGTGATTGGTGAATTAATCTCGCAGAGTTACAGCTCTCCCCTCAAGTAGCCTTTCGTTAAGACTGTTCTTGTGGAATCTGCAAAGTGTTATTTGGAAGTCCATAGACGGCAAAGGTGAAAAAGAAATTATCCTCAGATAAAAACTGGAAAGAAGCTTTCTGAGAAACTGCTTTGTGATGTGTGACTTCCACTCACTGAGTTTCAGCTGTATTTCGTGGAGCTGTTTGCTAGCCTTACATGTGTGGAATCTAGAACTGATATTTCAGATCCATTGGAAGACTATAGGGCCAAAGGAAGTATCCTCCGATAAAAACGAGAAAGAAGCTTTCAGAGAAACTTCTTTGTGATTGGTGAATTCATCTCACGGAGTTACAGCTTGTTCCTCAAGAAACCTTTCGCTTAGACTGTTTATGTGCAATTGGAAAAGTGATATTTGGAAGCACATGGAGGGCTATGGTGAAAAATAAAATATCCTCAGATAAAAACTGGAAAAAAGCTTTCTGACAAACTGCTTTGTGTTCTGTTAATTCATCTCACAGAGTTACAGCTTTCCACTCAAGAAGCCATTCGCTAAGTCTGTTCCTGTGGAATTGGCAACGTGATATTTGCACGCCCGTAGAGGGCTATGGTGAAAAAGAAAATATCCTCAGATAAAAAATGGAAAGAAGCTCTGA
Source organism: Mandrillus leucophaeus (assembly GCF_000951045.1). Lineage (NCBI taxonomy): Eukaryota > Metazoa > Chordata > Mammalia > Primates > Cercopithecidae > Mandrillus > Mandrillus leucophaeus. The sequence continues at coordinate 8,017 of NW_012101634.1, read as the reverse complement.
GAAACTGCTTTGTGATGTGTGACTTCCACTCACTGAGTTACAGTTATACTTCTTGCAGCTGTTTGCTAGCCTTATTTCTGTGGAAACTGAGAACTGATATTTCTGATCCCTTTGAAGACTGTAGGGCCAAAGAAGTTTCCTCTGATAAAAATGAGAAAGAAAGTTTCTGAGAAACGTATTTGCGATCGTTGAATTCATTTTACGGAGTTACAGCTTTTCCCTCAAGAAACCTTTCACTAAGACTGTTCTTGTGGAATTGGCAAATTGATATTTGGAAGCCAATGGAGGGCTACGGTGAAAAAGAAAATATATCCGCAGATAAAAACTGTAAAGAAGCTTTCTGAGAAACTGCTTTGTGTTCTGTTAATTCATCTCACAGAGGTACTGCTTCCCCCTTAAGAAACCGTTCACCAAGACTGTTCTTGTGGAATTTGCAAAGTGATATTTTGAAGCCCATACAGGGCTATGGTGAAAAAGAAAATATCCTCAGAGAAAAACTGGAAAGAAACTTTCTGAGAATCTGCTTTGTGATGTGTGACTTCCACTCACTGAGTTACAGCTAAACTTCGTGGAGATGCTTGAAATCCTTATTTCTGTGGAATCTTAGAACTGACATTTCGGATCCCTTTGAAGACTATAGGGCCGAAGGAAGTATCCTCTGATAAAAATGAGAAAGAAGCTTTCTGAGAAACTTCTTTGTGATCGGTGAATTCATCTCACAGAGTTACAGCTTTTCCCTCAAGAAGCCTATCGCTAATACTGTTCTTTCGGAATTGTCAAAGTGATATTTGGAAGCTCATGGAGGGCTATGGTGAAAAAGACAATATCCTTAGATAAAAACTGGAAAGAAGCTTTCTGAGAAACTGCTTTGTGATGTGTGACTTCCACTCACTGAGTTACAGCTGTATTTCTTGGAGCTGCTTCCTAGCCTTATCTGTGGAATCTGAGAACTGATATTTCTAATCCCTTTGAAGACTATAGGGCCAAAGGAAGTGTCCTCCGATAAAAATGAGAAAGAATCTTTCTGAGAAACTTCTTTGTGATTGGTGAATTAATCTCGCAGAGTTACAGCTTTCCCCTCAAGGAGCCTTTCGTTAAGACTGTTCTTGTGGAGTTGGCAAAGTGATATTTGGAAGCCCGTGGAGGGCTATGGTGGAAAAGAAGATATCCTCTGGTAAAAACTGGAAAGAAGCTTTCTGAGAAACTGCTTTGTGGTGTGTGACTTCTACTCACTGAGTTACAGCTGTATTTTGTGGAGCTGTTTGATTTCCTTATTTCTGTGGACTCTGAGAACTGATATTTCGGATCCCTTTGAAGACTATAGGTCCAAAGAAATACCCTCCGATAAAAATGAGAAGGAAGTTTCCTGAGAAACTTCCTAGTGTTCTGTTAATTTCTCTCACAGAATTACAGCTTTTTCCTCAAGGTGACTTTCGCTAAGACTCTTCTTGTGGAATTGACAAAGTGATATTTGGAAGCCCATGGGGGGCTATGGTGAATAAGAAAATATCCTCAGATAAAAACTGGAAAGAAGCTTTCTGAGAAACTGCTTTGTATTTTCTTAATTCATCTCACAGAGTTACAGCTTTCCTGTCAATAAGCCGTGCACGTAGACTGTTCTTGTGCAATTTACAAAGTGATATTTGGAAGCCCATAGAGGGCTATGGTGAAAAAGAAAATATCCTTAGAGAAAAACTGGAAAGAAGCTTTCTGAGAAATTGCTTTGTGATGTGTGACTTCCACTCACTGAGTTACAGCTGTATTTCGTGGAGCTGCTTCCTAACCTTATCTGTGGAATCTGAGAACTGATATTTCTAATCCCTTTGAAGACTATAGGGCCAAAGGACGTATCTTCCGATAAAAATGAGAAAGAATCTTTCTGAGAAACTTCTTTGTGATCGGTGAATTCATCTCACAGAGTTACAGCTTTTCCGTCAAGAAGCCTTTCGCTAAGACTGTTCCTGTGGAATTGGCAAAGTGATTTTTGGAAGCCCATTGAGGGCTATGGTGAAAAAGAAAATATACTCAGATAAAAACAGGAAGGAAGCTTTCTGAGAAACTGCTTTGTATTCTGTTAATTCATCTCACAGAGTTACAGCTTTCCCCTCAAGAAGCCGTTCGCTAAGACTGTTCTTGTGGAATTGCAAGGTGGCAATTCGAAGCCCAAAGAGGGCTGTGGTGAAAAAGAAAATATCCTTTGATAAAAAGTGAAAAGAAGATTTCTGAGAAACTGCTTTGTGATGTGTGACTTCCACTCACTGAGTTACAGCAATATTTCCTGGAGCTGTTTGCTAGCGTTTTTTCTGTGGATTCTGAGAACTGATATTTCGGATTCCTTTGAAGACTATAGGGCCAAAGGAAATATCCTCCGATAAAAATGAGAAAGAAGCTTCCTCAGAAACTTCCTTGTGATCTGTGAATTCTCACAGAATTACTGCTTTTCCCTCAATGAGCCTTTCTCTAAGACGCTTTTGTGGAATTGGCAAAGTGATATTTGGAAGCCCATGGAGGTCTATGGTGAAAAAGAATATATATCCTCAGATAAAAACTGGACAGAAGCTTTCTGAGAAACTGCTTTGTGTTCTGTTAATTCATCTCACAGAATTACAGCTTTCCCCTCAAGAAGCCGTTCGCTAAGACTGTTCTTGTGGAATTTGCAAAGTGATATTTGGAAGCCCATGGAGAGCAAAGGTGAAAAAGTAAATATCCTCAGATAAAAATTCGGAAGAAGGGGGTGAAGCAAGATGGCCAATTAGGAACAGCTCCAGTCTCCAACTCCCAGCGCGAGCAACACAGAAGACCGGTGATTTCTGCATTTTCTACTGAGCTTCTGCTGCTGATACCCAGGCAAACAGGGTCTGGAGTGGACCTCAAGCAATCTCCAACAGACCTACAGCTGAGGGTCCTGACTGTTAGAAGGAAAACTA
>NW_012101634.1:957-3645 GCF_000951045.1 Mandrillus leucophaeus | reverse complement strand
TACCAAGCAAATGGAGAACAATAAAAAGCAGGGGTTGCAATCCTAGTCTCTGATAAAACAGACTTTCTGTTCCACCTTTCTGTTCATGTAGCTGTTTGCTAACACCCTTCTCGTGCAATCAGCAAAGTGATATTTGGGAGCACATTGAGGACTACAGTGAAAAAGGAAATATCGTCAGATAAAAGCTGAAAAGAAGCGTTCTGAGATACTGCATTGTGACTTGTGAATTCAACTTACAGAGTTACACTTTTCTGTGCATTGATCATTTTTCTAACACAGTTTTCTTCATATCTGCAATGGGATATTTCTTTGCCCAAAGAAGCTTATGGTGACAAAGGAAATACTTTCAGATACAAAGTAGAACGAAGCATTCTGAGAAACTGCTTTGTAATGTGTGAATTCAACTCACAGAGTTACATCTGTATTTCGTGGAGCTGTTTGGTAGTCTTGTTTTTGTAGAATGTAAGACCTGATATTTCTTAACGCTTTGAAGAATATACAGCCAAAGGATTTATCCCCAGATAAAAATGGGAAAGAACTTTTCTGAGAAATGTCTTTCTTATCACTAAATTCATCTCACAGGGTTCCCCCTTTCTGTTCAGGTAGCTATTTGTTAACACTCTTCTCGTGCAATCTGCAAAGTGGTAATTGGGGGCACATGGAGGGCTACAGTGAAAGAGGAAATATCATCAGATAAAAACTGAAAAGAAGCGTTCTGAGAAACTGCATTGTTACGTGTAAATGTAACTCACAGAGTTACACTTTTCTGTTCCTTGATCAATTTGCTGACACAGTCTTCTTCAAATCTACAATGGGATATTTCTTTGCCCAGTGAAGATTACGGTGACCAAGGAAGTATCTTCAGATAAAAAGAAGAAAAATGCTTTCTGAGAAAATGCTTTGTGATGTGTGAATTCAACTCACTGAGTTACAGCTGCATTTCTTGGAGATGTTTGCTAGTCCTGTTTTTGTGGAATTTCAGACCTGATATTTCGGATCGCTTTGAAGAGTATACAGCCAAAGGAAATATCACCAGATAAAAACGAGAAAGAAATTTTCTGGGTAATGTCTTTATGATCTCTGAATTCATCTAACAGAGCTCCACCCTTCTGTTCATGTAGCTTTTGTTGACACTCTTCTCTTGGAATCTGCAAAGTGATATTTGGGAGCACATTGAGGGCTACAGTGAAAAGGGAAATATCCTCAAATAAAAACTGAGAAGAATCGTTCTGAGAAACTGCATTGTGACGTGTGAATGCAACTCACAGAGTTACACTTTTCTGTTCCTTGATCAGTTTGCTAACACAGTTTTCTTCAAATCTACAATGGGATATTTCTTTGCCCAATGAAGCTTACAGTGACAAAGGAAATATCTTCAGATAAAAAGTAGAGAGAAACTTTCTGGGAAACTGCTTTGTGATGCGTGAATTCAACTCACTGAGTTAAAGCTGTATGTCGTGGAGCTCTTTGCTAGACCTGTTTTTGTGGAATGTAAGACCTGATATTGCGGATCCCTTTGAAGAGTATAAAGCCAAAGGAAATATCCCAAGATAAAAACAGGAAAGAAGTTTTCTGAGAAATGCCTTTCTGATCTCTGAATTCACCTCACAGAGTTCCACCTATCTGTTCCTGTAGCTGTTTGCTAACACTCTTCTCTTGGAATCTGTCAAGTGATATTTGGGAGTGCTTTGACGGCCACAATGAAAAAGGAAATATATTCAGGATAAAACTGAAAAGAAGTGTTCTGAGAAACTGCATTGTGACGTGTGAATGCAACTCACAGAGTTACAATTTTCTGGTCATTGATGCGTTTGCTAACACAGTTTTCTCCAAAACTGCAGTGAGATATTTCATTGCCAAATGAAGCTTATTGTGACAAAGGAAATATCTTCAGGTAAAAAGTAGAAAGAAGCTTTCTGAGAAACTGCTTTGTGATGTGTGAATTCAACTTACTGAGTTACAGCTGTACTTCATGGAGCTGTTTGCTAGTCTAGTTTTTGTTGAATCTGAGTACTGATATTTCGGATCACTTGAAAGAGTATACAGCCAAAGGAAATATCCCCAGATAAAAACGAGAAAGAAGTTTTCTGAGAAATGTCTTTCTGTTCTCTGAGTTCATCTCCCAGAGTTCCAACTTTCTGTTCCTGTAGGTGTTTGCTAACACTCTTCTCGTGGAATCTGCAAAGTGATATTTGGGAGCTCATTGTGGACTACAGTGAAAAAGGAAATATCTTCAGATAAAAACTAAAAGGAAGCGTTCTGAGAAACTTCTATGTCACCTGTGCCTTCGCCTCACAGCGTTCCACCTTTCTGTTTATGTAGCTGTTTGCTAACACAATTCTCGTGGAATCTGCAAAGTGATATTTGGGAGCGCATTGAGGGCTACAGTGAAAAAGGAAATATCTTCAGACAAAAACTTAAAAGAGAAGCAAGATGGCCGAATAGGAACAGCTCCAGTTTCCAACTCCCAGCGTGAGCGACACAGAAGACCTGTGATTTCTGCATTTTCAACTGAGGTACTGGGTTCATCTTACTGGGGAGTGCCAGACAATCGGTGCTGGTCAGCTGCTGCAGCCCGACCAGTGATAGCTGAAGCAGGGCGAGGCATTGCCTCACCTGGGAAGCACAAGGGGGAAGGGAATCCCTTTTCCTAGCCAGGGGAACTGAGACACACAACACCTGGAAAAT
>NW_012101634.1:0-238 GCF_000951045.1 Mandrillus leucophaeus | reverse complement strand
CTAACTGGGAGACATCCCCCACTAGGGGCAGTCTGACACCCCACACCTCACAGGGTGGACTACATCCCTGAGAGTAAGCGTCCAAAGCAAGAATCAGACAGGTACACTCGCTGTTAAGCAATATTCTATCTTCTGCAGCCTCTACTGCTGATACCCAGGCAAACAGGGTCTGGGGTGGACCTCAAGCGATCTCCAACAGACCTACAGCTGAGGGTCCTGACTGTTAGAAGGAAAACTA
>NW_012101633.1:29894-30149 GCF_000951045.1 Mandrillus leucophaeus | reverse complement strand
GAAGCCCGTAGAGCACTATGGGGAAGAAGAAAATATCCTCAGTGAAAAACTGGAAAGAATCTTTCTGAGAAACTGCTTTGTGATGTGTGACTTCCACTAACAGAGATACAGCAGTATTTCGTGGAGCTGTTCGCTAGGCTTATTTCCGCGGAATCTGAGAACTGATAGTTCGGATCCTTTTGAAGACTATAGGGCCATAGGAAATATCCTCCGATAAAAACGAGAAAGAAGCTTTCTGAGAAACTTCTTTGTGTT
>NW_012101633.1:26349-28548 GCF_000951045.1 Mandrillus leucophaeus | reverse complement strand
GTGAAAACTGATATTTCGATCCCTTTGAACACCATAGGGCCAAAGGAAATAATCCTCCGACAACAAAGACAAAGAAGCTTTCTGAGAAACTTCTTCGTGTTCTGTGAAATCACCTCACAGAGTTAGAGCTTTCCGTTAAAGAAGTCTTTCAGTGAGACTGTTCTTTGGAATTTGCAAAGTGATATTTGGAAGCACATGGAGGGCTATGGTGAGAAAGAAAATGTCCTCAAAAGAAAACTGTAAGGAAACATTCTGAGAAACTGCTTAGTGTTCTGTTAATTCATCTCACAGAGTTACAGCTTTCCTCTCCAGAAGCCGTTCGCTAAGTCTGTGCTTCTGGAATTTGCAAAGTGATATTTGGAAGCCCATAGAGGGGTATGTTGAAAAAGAAAATATCCTCAGAGAAAAACTGGAAAGAAGCTTTATGAGAAACTGCTTTCTGATGTGGGATTTCCACTCACAGAGTTACACTTGTATTTCTTGGAGCTGTTTGCTAGCCTTATTTCGGTGGAATCTGAGAACTGATATTTCGGATCCCTTTGAAGACAATAGGGCCAAAGGAAATATCCTCCAATAAAAAAGAGAAAGAAGATTTCTGAGCAACTTCTTTGTGTTCTGTGAAATCATCTCACAGAGTTACATCTTTACCCTCAAGAAGTCTTTCGCTAAAACTGTTCTAGTGGAATTGCAAAGTGATATTTGGAAGCCCGTGGAGGGCTACGATGAAAAAACAAATATCCTCAGATGAAAACTGGAAAGACGATTTCTGAGAAACTGATTAGTGTTCTGTTAATTCATCTCACAGAGTTACAGTTTTCCCCTCAAGAAGCCTTTCGCTAAGCCTGTTCTTGCGGAATTTGCCAAGTGATATTTGGAAGCTCAAGGAGGGCTACGGTGAAAAAGAAAATATCCTCAGATGAAAACTGGAAAGAAGCTTTCGGAGAAACTGCTTTGTGATGTGTGACTTTCACTCACAGAGTTACAGCTCTATTTCGTGGAGCTGTGTGCTAGCCTTATTTCTGTGGAATCTGAGAACTGATATTTCGGATCCCTTTGAAGACTATAGGGCCAAAGGAAATATCCTCCAATAAAACAGAGAAAGAAACTTTCTGAGAAACCTGTTTGTGTTCTGTGAAATCATCTCACAGAGTTACAGCTTTCCCCTCAGGAAGCCTTTCGCTAACACAGTTCTTGTGGAATTTGCAAAGTGGTATTTGAAAGCCCATGGTGGGCTATGGTGAAATAGAAAACATCCTCAGATGAAAACTGGAAAGAAGCTTTCTGAGAAACTGCTTAGTGTTCGGTTAATTCATCTCACAGAGTAAAAGCTTTCCCCTCAAGAAGCCATTCGCTTAGTCTATTCTTGTGGAATTTGCAAGTGATATTTGGAAGCCCATAAAGGTTATGGTGAAAAAGAAAATATCCTCAGAGAAAAAGTGGATTGAAGTTTTCTAAGAAACTGCTTTGTGATGTGTGACTTCCACTCACAGAGTTACAACTGTATTTCGTGTAGCTGTTTCCTAGCCTTATTTCTGTGGAATCTGAGAACTGATATTTCGGGTAACTTTGTAGACTATAGGGCCAAAGTAAATATCCTCCAATAAAAAAGAGAAAGAAGCTTTCTGGGAGACTTCTTTGTGTTCTGTGAAATCATCTCGCAGAGTTATAGCTCTCCCCTCAACAAGCCTTTTTCTAAGACTGTTCTTGTGGAATTTTCAAAACGATTTTTGGAAGCCCATGGAGGGCTATGGTGAAAAAGAAAATATCCTCAGATAAAAACTGAAAAGAAGCTTTATGAGAAACTGCTTAGTGTTCCGTTAATTCATCTCACAGAATTACAGCTTTCCCCTCAAGAAGCCGCTCGCTAAGCTTGTTCTTGTGGAATTTTCAAAGTCATATTTGGAAGCCTATAGAGGGCTCTGTTGAAAAAGAATATGTTCTCAGAGTAAAACTGGAAAGAAGCTTTCTGAGAAACTGCTTTGTGATGTGTGACTTCCTCTCACAGAATTACAGCTGTATTTCGTGGAACTGATTTCTAGCCTTATTTCTGGGGAATCTGACAACTGATATTTCGGATCCCTTTGAAGACTATGTGGCCAAAGGAAATATCCTCCGATAACAAAGATAAAGAAGCTTTCTCAGCAATTTCTTTGGGTTCTGTCAAATCATCTCACAGAGTTACAGCATTCCCCTCAAGAA
>NW_012101633.1:24639-26299 GCF_000951045.1 Mandrillus leucophaeus | reverse complement strand
GTTTGCTAGCCTTCTTTCTGTGGAATCTGGGAAGTGATATTTCGGATCCCTTTGAAGATTATAGGGCCAAAGGAAATATCCTCTGAAAGAAAAGAGAAAGAAGCTTTCTGAGAAACTTCTTTGTGTTCTGTGAAATCATCTCACAGAGTTACAGATTTCTCCTCAAGAAGCCTTTCTCTAAGACAGTTCTTGTGGAATTTTCAAAGTGATATTTGGAACTCCATGTAGGGCTACGGTGAAAAAGGAAATATCCTCAGATGAAACCTGGAAAGAAGCTTTCTGAGAAGCTGCTTAGTGTTCTGTTAATTCATCTCACAGAGTTACAGCTTTCCCCCAAGAAGCCTATCACTAAGACTGTTCTTGTGGAATTTTCAAAGTGATATTTGGAAGCCTATGGAGGGCTATGGTGAAAAAGAAAATATCCCCAGATTAAAACTGGTAAGAAGCTTTCTGAGAAACTGCTTAGTGTTCTGTTAATTCACCTCACAAAGTTACAGCTTTCCCCTTAAGAAGCCGTTCACTAAGCCTGTTCTTTTGGATTTTGCAAAGTGATATTTGGAAACCCATATTGGGCTATGGTGAAAAACAAAATATCCTCAGAGAAAAAGTGGAAAAAAGCTTTCTGAGAAACTGCTTTGTGATGTGTGACTTCCATTCACGGAGTTACAGCTGTGTTTCGTGGAGATGTTTCCTAGCCTTATTTCTGTGGAATCTGAGAACTGATATTTCGGAACCCTTTGAAGAGTATTCGGCCAAGCAAATATCCTCCGATAAAACAGAGAAAAAACCTTTCTGAGAAACTTCTCTGTGTTCTGTGAAATCATCTCAAAGAGTTACAGCTTTCCCTTCAAGAAGCCTTTCGCTAAGACTGTTCTTGTGAAATTTACAACGTGATATTTGGAAGCCATTAGAGGGCTATGGTGAAAAAGAAAATATCCTGAGATAAAAACGGGAAAGAAGTTTTATGACAAACTGCTAAATGTTCTGTTAATTCATTTTACAGAGTTACAGCTTTCCTCTCAAGAAGCCTTTGGCTAAGACTGTTCTTCTGGAATTTACAAAGTAATATTTGAAAGCCCATGGAGGGCTATGGTGAAAAAGAAAATATCCTCAGATTAAAACTGGAAAGAAGCTTTCTGAGAAACTGCTAAGTGTTCTGTTAATTCATCTCGCAGAGTTACAGCTTTCCCTCCAGAAGTCGTTTGCTAAACCTGTTCTTGTGGAATTTGCAAAGTGACATTTGGTAGCCCATAGAGGGCTATGTTGAAACAGAAAATACCCTCTGAAAGAAGCAGGAAAGAAGCTTGCTGAGAAACTGCTTTGTGATGGGGGACTTCCACTCACAGAGTTACAGCTGTATTTCGTGCAGCTTTTTGCTAGCCTTATTTCTGTGGAATCAGAGAACTGATATTTTGGATCCCTTTGAAGACTATAGGGCCAAAGGAAATATCCTCCGATAACAAAGAGAAAGAATCTTTCTGAGAAACTTCTTCGTGTTCTGTGAAGTTATATCACAGAGCTACATCTTTCCCCTCAAGAAAAAATTCTCTAAGACTGTTCTTGTGGAATTTTCAAAGTGATATTTGGAAGCCCATGGAGGGCTATGGTGAAAAAGAAAATATCCTCAGATAAAAACTGGAAAGAAGCTCTCTGAGAAACT
>NW_012101633.1:24342-24589 GCF_000951045.1 Mandrillus leucophaeus | reverse complement strand
AATATCCTCCGATAACAAAGATAAAGAAGCTTTCTCAGCAATTTCTTTGGGTTCTGTCAAATCATCTCACAGAGTTACAGCATTCCCCTCAAGAAGACTTTGGCTCAGACGGTTCTTGTGGAATTTGTAAAGTGATATTTGAAAGTCCATGGAGGGATATGATTTAAAAGGAAATATCCTCAGATGAAAACTGGAAAGAAGATTTCTGCAAAACTGCTTAGTGTTCTGTTCATTCATCTCACAGAGT
>NW_012101633.1:23864-24292 GCF_000951045.1 Mandrillus leucophaeus | reverse complement strand
TCATCTCACAGAGTTACAGCTTTCCCCTCAAGAAATCGTTCCCAAATACTGTTCTTGTGGAATATGTAATGTGATATTTGGAATCCCATAGAGGGCTACGGTGAAAAAGAAAATATCCTCAGAGAAAAAGTGGAAAGACGCTTTCTGAGAAACTGTTTTTTGAAGTGTGTCTTCCACTCACAGAGTTACAGCTGTAGTTCGTCGAGCTGTTTAATAACCTTTTTTCTGTGGAATCTGAGAACTGATATTTCCGATCCCGTTGACGACTATAGGGCCAAACGAAATATCCTCCGATAAAAAAGAGAAAGAAGCTTTCTGTGAATCTTCTTTGTGTTCTATGAAATCATCTAACAGAGTTACAGCTTTTCTCTCCAGAAGCCTTTGTCTAAGACTGTTCTTGTGTAATTTGCAAAGTGATATTTGGAAGC
>NW_012101633.1:21516-21738 GCF_000951045.1 Mandrillus leucophaeus | reverse complement strand
TAATCTCACAGAGTTACAGCTTTCCCCTTAAGAAGACGTCCCCTATTCCTGTTCTTGTGGAATTTGCAAAGTGATATTTGGAAGCCCATAGAGGGCTACGGTGAAAACCAAATATTCTCAGAGAGTATGTGGAAAGAACGTTTCTGAGAAACTGCTTTCAGATGTGTGACATCCACTCACAGACTTACAGCTGTATTTCGTGGAGCTGTTTGCTGGCCTTAT
>NW_012101633.1:21183-21466 GCF_000951045.1 Mandrillus leucophaeus | reverse complement strand
TGGAAAGAAGTTTTCTGAGAAACTGCTTAGTGTTCTGTTAATTCATCTCACAGAGTTACAGCTTTCCTCTCCAGAAGCCGTTCGCTAAGCCTGTGCTTGTGAAATTTGCAAAGTGATATTTGGAAGCCAATAGAGGGCTATGGTGAAAAAGAAATATCCTCCGAGAAAAACTGGAAAGAAGCTTTCTGAGAAACTGCTTTGTGATGTGGGACTTCCACTCACTGAGTTACAGTTGTATTTCGTGGAGCTGTTTCCTAGCCTTATTTCTGTGGAATCTGAGAAC
>NW_012101633.1:20816-21133 GCF_000951045.1 Mandrillus leucophaeus | reverse complement strand
AACTGCTTTCAGATGTGTGACATCCACTCACAGACTTACAGCTGTATTTCGTGGAGCTGTTTGCTGGCCTTATATCTGAGAAATCTGAGAACTGATATTTCGGGTCCCTTTGAAGACTACAGAGCGAAAGGAAATATCTTCCGATAACAAAGAGAAAGAAGCTTTCTGTGAAACTTGTTTGTGTCCTGTGAAATCATCTCAATGAGTTAAAGCTTTCCCCTCAAGAAGCCTTTCGCTAAGACTGTTCTTGTGGTATTAGCAAAGTGATATTTGGAAGGACATGGAGGGCAGTGGTGAGAAAGGAAATATCCTCAGAT
>NW_012101633.1:14520-15352 GCF_000951045.1 Mandrillus leucophaeus | reverse complement strand
TTACAGCTTTACCCTCAAGAAGCCTTTCGCTAAAACTGTTCTTGTGGAATTTGCAAAGTGATATTTGGAAGCCCGAGGAGGGCTATAGTGAAAAAAAAAAAATCCTCAGATGAAAACTGGAAAGAAGCATTCGGAGAAACTGCTTTGTGATGTGTGACTTCCACTCACAGAGTTACAGCTCTATTTCGTGGAGCTGTTTGCTAGCCTTATTTCTGTGGAATCTGACAACTGATATTCCGGATCCCTTTGAAGAGTATAGGGCCAAAGGAAATGTCCTCCAATAAAACAGAGAAAGAAGCTTTCTGAGAAACTTGTTTGTGTTCTGTGAAATCATCTCACAGAGTTACAGCTTTCCCCTCAGGAAGCCTTTCGCTAACACAGTTCTTGTGGAATTTGCAAAGTGAGATTTGAAAGTCCATGGTGGGCTATGGTGAACTAGAAAACATCCTCAGATGAAAACTGGGAAGAAGCTTTCTGAGAAACTGCTTAGTGTTCGGTTAATTCATCCCATAGAGTAAAAGCTTTCCTCTCAAGAAGACATTCGCTAAGCCTGTTCTTGTGGAATTTGCAAGTGATATTTGGAAGCCCATGGAGGGTTATGGTGAAAAGGAAAATATCCTCAGAGAAAAAGTGTATAGAAGCTTTCTGAGAAACTGCTTTGTGATGAGTGACTTCGACTCACAGAGTTACAGCTGTATTTCATGTAGCTGTTTGCAAGCCTTATTATCTGTGTAATCTGAAAACTGATTATTCGGTTAACTTTGAGGACTGTAGGGCCAAAGTAAGTGACCTCCGATAACAAAGAGAAAGAAGCTTTCTGAGAAACTTCTTT
>NW_012101633.1:13208-14470 GCF_000951045.1 Mandrillus leucophaeus | reverse complement strand
GTGTTCTGTGAATTCTTCTCACAGAGTTACAGGTTTCCCCTCAAGCAGCCGTTCGGAAAGCCTCTTCTTGTGGAATTTGCAAAGTGATATTAGGTAGCCCCAAGAGAGCTCTGGTGAAAAAGAAAATATCCTCAGAGAAAAAGTAGAAAGAAGCTTTCTGAGAAACTTCTTTGTGTTCTGTGAAATCATCTCAATGAGTTTAAGCTTTCCTCCTCAAGAAGCCTTTTGCTAAAACTGTTCTTGTGGAGTTTTCAAAGTGATTTTTGGAAGCCTATGAAGGGCTATGGTGAAAAAGAAGTTATCCTCAAATAAAAACTGGAAAGAAGCTTTCTGAGAAACTGCATAGTGTTTTGTTAAATCATCTCACAGAGTTACAGCTTTCCCCTCAAGAAGCCACTCGCTAAACCTGTTGTTGTGGAATTTTCAAAGTGATATTTGGAAGCCCAGAGAGGGCTATGGTGAAAAAGAAAATATCCTCAGAGGAAAACTGGAAAGAAGCTTTCTGAGCAACTGCTTTGTGATGTGTGACTTCCACTCACAAGGTTACAGTTGTAGTTCACGTAACTGTTTTCTAGCCTCATTTCTGTGGAATCAAAGAACTGATATTTCGGATCCCTTTGAAGACTATAGGGCCAAAGAACATACCCTCCGATAAAAAAGAGAAAGAAATTTTTTGAGAAACTTCTTTGTGTTCTGTGAAGTCATCTCACAGAGTTACACTTTTCCCCTCAAGAAGCCTTTCGCTAAGACCGTTCTTGTGGAATATGCAAAGTGATATTTGAATGCCCATGGAGGGCTACGGTGAAAAAGGAAATATCCTCAGATTAAAAGTGGAAAGAAACTTTCTGAGAAACTGCTTAGTGTTCTGTTAATTCATCTCACAGAGTTACAGCCTTCCGCTCAAGAAGCCGTTCGCTAAACCTGTTCTTGTGGAATTTGCAAAGTGATATTTGGAGGCCCCTACAGGGCTTTGGTGAAAAACAAAATATCCTCAGAGAAAAACTGGAAAGAAGCTTTCTGAGATACTGCTTTGTGATGTGTGACTTCCACTCACAGAATTTCAGCTGTCTTTCGTGGAGCTGTTGGATAGCCTTATTTCTGTGGAATCTGAGAACTGATAAATCGGATCCCTTTGAAGACTATAGGCCCAAACGAAATATCCTAAGATAAAAAAGAGAGAGAAGCTCTCTGAGAAACTTGTTTGTGCTCTGTGAAATCATCTGACAGAGTTACAAGTTTCCCTTCAAGAAGCCTTCGCTAAG
>NW_012101633.1:12395-13158 GCF_000951045.1 Mandrillus leucophaeus | reverse complement strand
GTTCTTGTGGAATTTGCAAAGTGATATTTGGAAGCCCATAAAGGGCTATGGTGAAAAGGAAAATATCCTCAGAGAAAAATTGGAAAGAAGCATTCTGAGAAACGGCTTTGTGATGTGTGTCTTCCACTCACAGAGTTACAGCTGTATTTCGTGGAGCTGTTTTCTAGCCTTATTTCTGTGGAACCAGAGAAACGATATTTTGGATCCCTTAGAAGACTATAGGGCCAAAGGAAATATCCTCAGATAACAAAGAGAAAGAAGCTTTCCGAGAAACTTCTTTGTGTTCTGTGACATCATTTCACAGAGTTACAGCTTTCCCCTCAAGAAACTTTTCGCTAAGACTGTTCTTGTGGAATTTCCAAAGTGATATTTGGAAGCCCATGGAGGGCTATGGTGAAAAAGAAAATATCCTCAGATAAAAACTGGAAAGAAGCTCTCTGAGAAACTTCTTAGTGTTCTGTTAATTCATCTCACAGAGTTACAGCTTTCCCCTCAAGAAACCGTTCCCAAATACTGTTCTTGTGGAATTTGCAATGTGATATTTGGAAGCCCATAGAGGGCTACGGTGAAAAAAGAAAATATCCTCAGAGAAGAAGTGGAAAGACGCTTTCTGAGAAACTGTTTTTTGAAGTGTGTCTTACACTCACAGAGTTACAGCTGTAGTTCGTCGAGCTGTTTGATGACCTTTTTTCTGTGGAATCTGAGAACTGATATTTTGGATCCCGTTGACGACTATAGGGCCAAACGAAATATCCTCCGATAA
>NW_012101633.1:11260-12117 GCF_000951045.1 Mandrillus leucophaeus | reverse complement strand
ATCTCACAGAGTTACAGCTTTCCCCTTAAGAAGCCGTCCGCTAAGCCTGTCCTTGTGGAATTTGCAAAGTGATATTTGGAAGCCCATAGAGGGCTACGGTGAAAACAAAATATTTTAAGAGAGTATTTGGAAAGAATGTTTCTGAGACACTGCTTTCAGATGTGTGACATCCACTCACAGACTTACAGCTGTATTTCGTGGAGCTGTTTGCTGGCCTTATTTCTGAGAAATCTGATAACTTATATTTCGGGTCCCTTTGAAGACTACAGAGCGAAAGGAAATATCCTCCGATAACAAAGAGAAAGAAGCTTTCTGAGAGACTTGTTTGTGTTCTGTGAAATCATCTCCATGAGTTAAAGCTTTCCCATCAAGAAGCCTTTCGCTAAAACTGTTCTTGTGGAATTTTCAAAGTGATTTTTGGAAGCCTATGAAGGTCTATGGTGATAAAGAAGTTATCCTCAGATAAAAACTGTAAAGAAGCTTTCTGAGAAACTGCTTAGCCTTCCGTTAAATCATCTCACAGAGTTACAGCCTTCCCATCAAGAAGCCACTCGCTAAACCTGTTGTTGTGGAATTTTCAAAGTGATATTTGGAAGCCCAGAGAGGGCTATTGTGAAAAAGAAAATGTCCTCAGAGGAAAACTGGAAAGAAGCTTCCTGAGAAACTGCTTTGTGATGTGTGACTTCGACTCACAGGATTACAGCTGTAGTTCGTGTAGCTGTTTGCTAGCCTTGTTTCTGTGGAATCAGAGAACTGATATTTCCGATCCCTTTGAAGACTATAGGGCCAAAGAACATACCCTCCGTTAAAAAAGAGAAAGAAGGTTTCTGAGAAACTTCTTTGTGTTCTGTGAAATC
>NW_012101633.1:10807-11186 GCF_000951045.1 Mandrillus leucophaeus | reverse complement strand
GAGGGCTATGGTGAAAAAGGAAATATCCTCAGATGAAAAGTGGAAAGAAATTTTCTGAGAAACTGTTTAGTGTTCTGTTAATTCATCTCACAGAGTTATAGCCTTCTGCTCAAGAACCCGTTCGCTAAACCTGTTCTTGTGGAATTTGCAGAGTGATATTTGGAGGCCCCTACAGAGCTACGGTGAAAAAGAAAATATCATTAGAGAAAAACTGGAAAGAAGCTTTCTGAGATACTGCTTTGTGATGTGTGACTTCCACTCACAGAACTTCAGCTGTATTTCGTGGAGCTGTTTGCCATCCTTATTTATGTGGAAGCTGAGAACTGATATTTCAGATCCCTTTGAAGACTATAGGGCCAAAGGAAATATCCTCCGATAA
>NW_012101633.1:9995-10692 GCF_000951045.1 Mandrillus leucophaeus | reverse complement strand
GAAATATCCTCAGATGAAAACTGGAAAGAAGCATTCTGAGAAACTGCTTTGTGTTCTGTGAATTCTTCTCACAGAGTTACAGGTTTCCCCTCAAGAAGCCGTTCGCGAAGCGTCTTCTTGTGGAATTTGCAAAGTGATATTTGGAGGCCCGTAGAGGGCTACGGTAAAAACAAAAATATTCTCAGAGAATATGTGGAAAGAACGTTTCTGAGAAACCGCTTTGAGATGTGTGACATCCACTCACAGACTAACAGCTGTATTTCCTGGAGATGTTTGCTGGCCTTGTTTCTGTGGAATCTGAGATCTTTTATTTCAGATCCCTTTGAAGACTATAGGGCCAAAGGAAATATCCTCCGATAACAAAGAGAAAGAAGCTTTCTGAGAAACTTCTTTGTGTTCTGTGAAATCATCTAAAAGAGTTACAGTTTTCACTTCAAGAATTCTTTCGCTAGGACAGTTCTTGTGGAATTGGCAAAGTGATATTTGGAAGCCCATAGAGGGCGGTGAAAAAGAAAACATCCTCAGAGAAAAACTGGAAAGCAGTTTTCTGAGAAACTGCTTAGTGTTCCGTTAATTCATCTGACAGAGATAGAGCTTTCCCCTCAAGAAGCCATTCTCTAAGCCTGTTCTTGTGGAATTTTCAAAGTGATATTTGGAAGCCCATTGAGGGCTCTGGTGAAATAGAAAATGACCTCAG
>NW_012101633.1:7748-9002 GCF_000951045.1 Mandrillus leucophaeus | reverse complement strand
GATATTTCGGATCCCGTTGAAGACTATAAGGCCAAGGATATATCGTCCGATAACAATGAGACAGAAGCTTTCTGAGCAACTTCTTTGTGTTCTTTGAAATCATCTCACAGAGTTACAGCTTCCAACTCAAGAAGTCTTTCTCTGAGACTGTTCTTGTGGAATTTGCAAAGTGATATTTGTAAGCCCAAGAAGGGCTATCGTGAAAAAGGAAATATCCTCCGATGAAAACTGGATTGAAGCTTTCTGAGAAACTGCTTGGTGTTCTTTTAATTCATCTCACAGAGTTCCAGCTTTGCCAACTCCAGAAGCCGTTCTCTAAGCCTGTTCTTGTGGAATATGTAAAGTGATATTTGGAAGCACAAAGAGGGCTATGGTGAACAAGGAAATATCCTCAGAGAAAAAGTGGAAAGAAGCAGTCTGAGAAACTGCTTTGTGATGTGTGACTTCCACTCACAGAGTTACAGCTGTATTTCGTGGAGGTGTTTGCTAGCCTTATTTCTGTTGAATCTGAGAACTGATGTTTCGAATACCTTTGAAGACTATAGGGCCAAAGGAAATATCCTCAGATAAAAAAGGGAAAGAAGCTTTCTGAGAAACTTCTTTGTGTTCTGTGAAGTCATCTCACAGAGTTACAGCCATCCCCTCAAGAAGCCTTTCGCGAAGACTGTTCTTGTGAAATTTGAAAAGTGATATTTGGAAGCCCGTGGAGGGCTATGGTGAAAAAGAAAATATCCTCAGATAAAAACTGGAAAGAAGCTTTCTGAGAAACTGCTTAGTGATCTCTTAATTCATCTTTCAGAGTTACAGCTTTCCTCTCAATACGCCGTTCGCTAAGCCTGTTCTCGTGGAATTTGCAAAGTGATATTTGGAAGCCCATTGAGGGCTATGGTGAAAAAGAATATATGCTCAGAAAAAACCTGGAAAGAGACTTTCTGAGAAACTGCTTTGTGATGTGTGATTTCCACTCACAGAGTTACAGCTGTATTTCCTGGATCTGTTTGCAAGCCTTTTTTCTGTGGAATCTGAGAACGGATATTTCGGATCCCTTTGAAGACTATTCGGCCAAGCAAATATCCTCCGATAAAACAGAGAAAAAAACTTTCTGAGAAAATTCTTTGAGTTCTGTGAAATCATCTCACCGAGTTACAGGTTTCCCCTCAAGAAGCCTTTTGCTAAGACTGTTCTTGTGGAACTTGCAAAGTGATATTTGGAAGCCCATGAGGGGTATGGTGAAAAAGGAAATATCCTCAGATG
>NW_012101633.1:6933-7698 GCF_000951045.1 Mandrillus leucophaeus | reverse complement strand
CAAAGTGATATTTGGAAGCACATGGAGGGCAATGGTGAAAAAGAAAATATCCTCAAATGAAAACTGGAAAGAAACTTTCTGAAAAACTGCTTAGTGTTCTATTAATTCATTTCACAGAGTTATAGATTTCCCCTCCAGAAGTCGTTCGCTAAGCCTTTTCTTGTTGAATTTGCAGAGTGATATTTGTTAGCCCATAGAGGGCTAAGCAGAAAAAGAAAATATCCTCAGAGAAAAACTGGAAAGAAGCTTTCTGAGAAACTGCTTTGTGATGTGTGACTTCCAATCAGAGAGTTACAGCTGTCTTTCGTGCAATTGTCTCCTAGTCTTATTTCTGTGGAATCTGAGAACTGAAATTTCGGATCCTTTTGAAGACCATAGGGCCAAAGGAAATATCCTCCGATAACAAAGAGAAAGAAGCTTTGTGAGAAACTTCTTAGTGTTTTGTGATATCATCTCACAGAGTTACAGCTTCCCCCTCAAGAAGCCTTTGGCTAAGACTGTTTTTGTGGAATTTCAAAAGTGATATTTGGAAGCCATTGGAGGGCAAGGGCGAAAAAGAAAATATCCTCAGATGAAAACTGGAAAGAAGCTTTCTGGGAAACTGCTTAGTGTTCTGTTAATTCATTTCCCAGAGTTATAGCTTTCTCCTCCAAAATGCGTTTGCTAATCCTGTTCTTGTGGAATTTACAAGGTGATATTTAGAAGCCCATAGAGGGCTGTGCTGAAAAAGAAAATGTCCTCACAGAAAAACTGGAAAAAAGCTTT
>NW_012101633.1:3754-5474 GCF_000951045.1 Mandrillus leucophaeus | reverse complement strand
CAGAGTTACAGCTTTCACCTCAAGAAGCCTTTCGCTAAGACTCTTCTTGTGAAATTTACACCGTGATATTTGGAAGCCATTAGAGGGCTATGGTGAAAAAGAAAGTATCCTCAGATAAAAACTGGAAAGAAGTTTTCTGACAAACTGCTAAATGTTCTGTTAATTAATTTACAGAGTTACAGCTTTCCTCTCAAGAAGCCTTTGGCTAAGACTGTTCTTGTGGAATTTGCAAAGTGACATTTGAAAGCCCATGGAGGGCTATGGTGAAAAAGAAAATATCCTCAGATTAAAATTGGAAAGAAGCTTTATGAGAAACTGCTTAGTGTTCTGTTAATTCATCTCAGAGAGTTACATCTTTCCCTCCAGAAGTCGTTTGCTAAGCCTGTTCTTGTGGAATTTGCAAAGTGACATTTGGTAGCCCCTAGAGGGCTATGGTGAAACAGAAAATACCCTCAGAAAAAATCAGGAAAGAAGGTTTCTGAGAAACTGCTTTGTGATGTGTGACTTCCACTCACAAAATACAGCTTTATTTCGTGTTGCTGTTTGCTAGTCTTTTTTCTGTGGAGTCTGACAACTGATATTTCGGATCTCTTGAAGACCATAGGGCCAAAGGAACTATCCTCCGATAAAAAAGAGAAAGAAGTTTTGTGAGAAACTTCTTTGTGTTCTGTGAAATCATCTCACAGAGTTACAGCTTTCTGCTCAAGAAGCCTTTCGCTAAGACTGTTCTTGTGAAATTTACAACGTGATATTTGGAAGCCATTAGAGGGTTATGGTGAAAAAGAAAATATCCTCAGATAAAAACTGGAAAGAAGTTTTCTGACAAACTGCTAAATGTTCTGTTAATTCATTTTACAGAGTTACTGCTTTCTTCTCAAGAAGCCTTTGGCTAAGAGTGTTTTTGTGGAATTTGCAAAGTGACACTTGAAAGCCCATGGAGGGCTATGGTGGAAAAGAAAATATCCTCAGATTAAAATTGGAAAGAAGCTTTCTGAGAAACTGCTTAGTGTTCTGTTATTTCATCTCACAGAGTTACAGCTTTCCCTCCAGAAGTCGTTTGCTAAGCCTGTTCTTGTGGAATTTTCAAAGTGACATTTGGTAGCCCATAGAGGGCTATGGAGAAACAGAAAATACCCTCAGAAAAACACAGGAAAGAAGCTTTCTGAGAAACTGATTTGTGATGTGGGACTTCCACTCACAGGGTTACAGCTGTATTTCGCGGAGCTTTTTGCTAGCCTTATTTCTGTGGAATCTGAGAACTGATATTTCGGATCCCTTTGAAGACTATTAGGGCCAAAGGAAATATCCTCTGATAACAAAGTGAAAGCAGCTTTCTGAGAAACTTCTTTGTGTTCTGTGAAATCATCTCACAGAGTTACAGCTTTCCTCTCAAGAAGCCTTTTGCTAAGACGGTTCTTGTGGAATTTGCAAAGAGATATTTGGAAGCACATGGAGGGCTGTGGTTAAAAAGGAAATATCCTCACATAAAAACCGGAAAGAAACTTTGTGAGAAACTGCTTAGTGTTCTGTTAATTCATCTCATAGATTTACAGCTTTCCCCTAGAGAAGCCTTTCACTAAGCCTGTTCTTGTGGAATTTGCAAAGTGATATTTGGAAGCCAATTGAGGACTATGGTGAGAAAGAAAATATTCTCAGAGAAAAACTGGAAAGAAGCTGCCTGAGATACTGCTTTGTGATGAGTGCCTTTCACTCACAGAGT
>NW_012101633.1:1050-2991 GCF_000951045.1 Mandrillus leucophaeus | reverse complement strand
TTTCTGAGAAACTGCTTAGTGTTCTGATAATTAATCTCACAGAGTTACAGCTTTCCCCTTAAGAATCCGTTCGCTAAGCCTCTTGTGGAATTTACAAATTGATATTTGGATGCCCATAGAGGGCTAGGGTAAAAACAAAAGTATTCTCAGAGATTATGTTTAAAGAACGATTCTGAGAAACTACTTTGAGATGTGCGACATCCACTCACAGACTTGCAGCTGTATATCGTGGAGCAGTTTCCTGGCCTTTTTTCTGTGGAATCTGAGATCTGATATTTCGGATCCCTTTGAAGACTACAAGGCCATAGGAAATATCCTCCGATAACAAAGAGAAAGAAGTTTTCTTAGAAACTTGTTTGTGTTCTGTTAAATCATCTCAATGAGTTAAAGCTTTCCTCTCAAGAAGCCTTTCGCTAAAACTGTTCTTATGGAGTTTTCAAAGTGATTTTTCGAAGCCTTTGAAGGGCTATGGTGAAAAAGAAGTTATCCTCAAATAAAAACTGGAAAGAAGCTTTCTGAGAAACTGCTTAGTGTTCTGTTAAATCATCTCACAGAGTTACAGCTTTCCCCTCAAGAAGCCACTCGCTAAGGTTGTTGTTGTGGAATTTTCAAAGTGATATTTGGAAACCCAGAGAGGGCTATAGTGGAAAAAGAAAATATCCTCAGAGAAAAACTGGAAAGAAGCTTTCTGAGAAACTGCTCTGTGATGTGTGACTTTCACTTACAGGGTTACAGTTGTAGTTCACGTGGCTGTTTTCTAGCCTTATTTCTGTGGACTCAGAGAACTGAGATTTCGGATCATTTTGAACACTAGAGGGCCAAGGAACATACCTTCCGATAAAAAGGAGAAAGAAGTTTTCTGAGAAACTTCTTAGTGTTCTGTGAAATCATCTCACAGAATTACATCTTTCCCCTCAGAAAGCCTTTCGCTAAGACTGTTCTTGTGGAATTTGCAAAGTGATATTTGAAAGCCCATGGAGGGCTATGGTGAAAACGGAAATATCCTCAGATGAAAAGTGGAAAGAAACTTTCTGAGAAACTGCTTAGTGTTCTGTTAATTCACCTCACAGAGTTACAGCCTTCCGCTCAAGAAGTCGTTCGCTATGCCTGTTCTTGTGGAATTTGCAAAGTGATATATGGAGGCCCCTAAAGGGTTATGGAGAAAAAGAAAATATCCTCAGAGAAAAACTGGAAAGAAGCTTTCTGAGATACTGCTTTGTGATGTGTGACTTCCACTCACAGAATTACAGGTGTATTTCGTGGAGCTGTTGGCTAGCCTTATTTCTGTGGAATCTGAGAACTGATAGTGCGGATCCCGTTGAAGACCATAGGGCCAAAGGAAATAACCTCCGATAACAAAGAGAAAGAAGCTTTCTGAGAAACTTCTTTGTCTTCTGTGAAATCATCTCACAGAGGTACAGCTTTCCCCTCAAAAAGCGTTTCGCTAACACTGTTCTTCTGTAATTTGGAAAGTGATATTTGGATGCCCGTGGAAGGCATTTTTAAGAAGAAAATATCCTCAGATGAAAACTGGAAAGAAGCTTTCTGAGATACTGCTTAGTGTTCTGTTAATTCATCTCACAGAGATACAACTTTCCCCTCCGGAAGCCGTTCGCTAAGCCTGTTCTTGTGGAATATGCAAAGTGATATTTCGAAGCCCACAGAGGGCTATGATGGAAAAGAAAATATCCTCAGAGAAAAACTGGAAAGAAGCTTTCTGAGAAACTACTTTGTGATGTGTGACTTACACTCACAGAGTTACAGCTGAATTTCGTGGAGCTCTTTGCCATCCTTATTTCTGTGGAAGCTGAGAACTGATATTTCGGATCCCTTTGAAGACTATAGTGCCAAAGGAAATATCCTCCGATAAAAAAGAGAAAGAACCTTTCTGAGAAACTTCTTTGTGTTCTGTGAAATCATCTCACAGAGTTACAGCTTTCC
>NW_012101633.1:0-332 GCF_000951045.1 Mandrillus leucophaeus | reverse complement strand
CTGTTTGCTAGCCTTATTTCTGTGGAATCTGTGAACTGATATTTCGGGTCCCTTTGAAGACTCTAGGGCCAAAGGAAATATCCTCCGATAACAAAGACAAAGAAACTTTCTGAGAAACTTGTTTGTGTTCTGTGAAATCATCTCAACAAGTTAAAACTTTTCCCTCCAGAAGCCTTTCGCTAAGACTGTTTTTGTGGAATTTTCAAAGTGATTTTTGGAAGCCCATGGAGGGCAACGGTGAAAAAGAAAATATCCTCAGATGAAATCTGGAAAGAAGCTTTCTGAGAAACTGCTTAGTTTTCTGTTAATTCATCTGAAAGAGTTACAGCCTT
>NW_012101632.1:2009538-2009992 GCF_000951045.1 Mandrillus leucophaeus | reverse complement strand
GGGTGGATGGATGGATGGATGGATGGATAGGTGGAGGGATGGATGGATGGGTTGGTGGAGGGACGGATGGATGAGTTTGTGGACAGATGTATGTACATATGTATGTACGTATGTATGGATGTATGTATGGATGAATAGATGGGTGGGTGGTTGGGTGGATGGATAGGTGGAGGGATGGATAGGTGGAGGGATGAGTGAGTGGATAGAGGGATGGGTGGATGGGTGGAAGGGCAGATGGGTACATGGATGGGTGGATGAGTGTATGGGTGGACGGGTGTATGGATGGATGGATAGATGGATAGATGAGTGGGTGGGTGGATGAGTGGGTGGATAGCTGGGTGGATGGGTGGATGGATGGATGGATGGAAGGAAGGGTAGATGGGTGGATTAGTCCATGGATGGACAGATGGGTGGATGAATGGATGGATGAATAGATAGATGGATGGATGAGTAA
>NW_012101632.1:2008446-2008894 GCF_000951045.1 Mandrillus leucophaeus | reverse complement strand
GGGTGGATGGATGGATGGATGGATGGATAGGTGGAGGGATGGATGGATGGGTTGGTGGAGGGACGGATGGATGAGTTTGTGGACAGATGTATGTATATATGTATGTACGTATGTATGGATGTATGTAT
Source organism: Mandrillus leucophaeus (assembly GCF_000951045.1). Lineage (NCBI taxonomy): Eukaryota > Metazoa > Chordata > Mammalia > Primates > Cercopithecidae > Mandrillus > Mandrillus leucophaeus. Next base: position 2,008,766 of record NW_012101632.1, on the reverse strand, counting down.
GGATGAATAGATGGGTGGGTGGTTGGGTGGGTGGATAGGTGGAGGGATGGATAGGTGGAGGGATGAGTGAGTGGATAGAGGGATGGGTGGATGGGTGGAAGGGCAGATGGGTAGATGGATGGGTGTATGAGTGTATGGGTGGATGGGTGTATGGATGGATGGATAGATGGATAGATGAGTGGGTGGGTGGATGAGTGGGTGGATAGCTGGGTGGATGGGTGGATGGGTGGATGGAAGGAAGGGTAGATGGGTGGATTAGTCCATGGATGGACAGATGGGTGGATGAATGGATGGATGAATAGATAGATGGATGGATGAGT
>NW_012101632.1:2007792-2008083 GCF_000951045.1 Mandrillus leucophaeus | reverse complement strand
GGTGGATGAGTGTATGGATGGATGGGTGGATGGATGGACAGGTGGGTGGATAGGTGGGCGGATGGGTGGGTGGATGGATGGGTGGATAGATGGATAGATGGTTAGATGGACAGATGGGTGGGTGGATGGGTGGGTGGATGGGTGGATAGATGGATGGATGGTTAGATGGACAGGTGGGTGAGTGGGTGGATAGATGGGTGGATGGGTGGATAGATGGATGGGCGGATGGATGGATGGGCGGATGGATGAATGGATAGACGGATGGATGGGGGGATGGGTAGATAGGTATAT
>NW_012101632.1:2007360-2007711 GCF_000951045.1 Mandrillus leucophaeus | reverse complement strand
ACCCCACCCTGGACTATTACAGCAACCCTCTTGTGCATCTCCTTGAATTGCACCGCTCACTCTCTCCTAATCCATCCTCCATAAGTCCTCAGTGCTGCCCTCTCCTACCAGACATTCTGGTTGTCCTGTCCTCTGCATGAAAGGCCTCACCCTCCTCTCTGTTCTATTCTTTGCCTGGTAAAATGTTTTTTGCCCTTTGTTGTTCTCTGGGAAGCTCTCCCTGAGCGTACCTCCACCAGCTTTCTCTTTCCCTCCCAGCTCCTTCTGGGATCACAAGGATCCTTGTGTGCAAACCCACATATGCTCCAGTCTGCACAGTGAGCTCCATTCACACTCTCCACGAACAGCTGT
>NW_012101632.1:2002266-2006375 GCF_000951045.1 Mandrillus leucophaeus | reverse complement strand
AAAAAAAAAAAGGTGTGTTTCATCCAGAGTTATATCAGAGTGATTAAAATGACTTTTCTACTGGGGATACAGCTCCCCCAATCAGAAAAAAAAATTTCTCTTTTTTTCAATGAACCACAAAAATAAAACCAAAAGAGAACATCAACAATCAAAAATAATCCCCAAATATCCAGGACAAAAAATAAAATATTTATTGATCTATCACAGCGAGACACAAAAAGATGGGCGGGGCAGGAGTGGGAACTGCTCTGAAGTTCAGTGGACGGAGGGAGGGATGAGGGGGATACAGTACTGCATGTGGGGACACCCCAGGTGGGGAGGAGATGCCTAGCACCCCAGTCTGCACAGCCCTGCACACCCTGGGGGAGTGTAGGATGGGGGTGGAGGCAGGGCACAGGCTGCCATGACAGGTCAACCAGGTTGATGGTGGGTGCACCCAGCCAGCTAGTGGTGCCGGGCGGTCAATGGGGACATGGATGGATGGACGGATGGGTGAATGGACGGATGGGCGGATGGATTCCACAAGAGCAAGGTGGCTATTCCCAGTGTGGGGTGGTTTTCCAACCCAAAGGTGCCCCAGATGTGGGGAACAGCGATCGGTGGGGAGGAGACGGCCAAGTGGACGCAGGAGAGGAGGGATGCTATGGGCGAATCCAGCTTTGAGGCTTCAGGTGCTTGGGTACCAACTGGACGGCAGCCAAGGGTGGGTCCTGGTGGGCAGGGGGAGCTGGGACTGCCCAGGAAGTGTCTGCACCATCTTTAGAGGAGTCCCAGGGAGGGGGTTCCCCGAGGGGCCATCCTTCCCTCCTCCCTTCCCCCAGGAAGATAAGAGCACCGGCGTGTAGCACCAAGTTTCCCTGGAGATGGAGGCTGTGTGGAGGGGGAGCTCCTAGGTGGGAATGGATGGGGTCGGGGGCCAGGACCACACAGCCCTTGCCTCTGAAGTAGGGGGCCTCCTGGTCGGGGCACTTGGCCGCTCCCCTCTTATTTCCTTGCCCTGTGGATCTGCAAGGCCGCCCGGCCTGCCCGTTCCCTCCTGGGGTGGGGAGTCGGAGGGGCATGGGATGGGGTTACAAAGGGTTTACATTCTCCACCAAGCAGTAGCACCAACGTTGATGAGGTCGTGAGTCAGGGGTCCTGGGAAGCTCATTTTCTCTTCCGGCCACAAGATTTCCCCAGGCAGGCCGCACCTGGATGGGAGGAGGTGCACATCACCATGAGTCCGGCCCCTCTGTTTCGGCTCTAATCCCCGCCTGCTCTGACCCACTCGGATGGAGGCTCCAAGAAGTCACCAGAAGCCAAGCCGCGGCCCCAGGCCAAACTCACACCTGATCCATGCCATCAACTTCCACTGGACAGATGGGGCCGGAGAAGCCCACAAGATATTACTTGGATGAAACCAACACTTGCAGAAAAGGGGGCAGGTCATGGGGCCTGGCTGGGGAAGGACTGGGCCTGGCACTGGCTCCTGGCTCCACTGCTCCAAGAAGCCTTTCAGGGAAAGGCTAAGGGCAGCTCCATCAAGGAACATGGGATGAAGGGAGAGTCAGTGTCTGCAGGAGATGGCTCTCTTAGGGAGTGGGGTGGACCCATACATCTGAGAGGGCATCAGATAAGTAAATCAAGGCCCAGTAGAGGGAGAGAGGGTCTTATCCACATAGTGTCTGAGCTGGGACCCAAACCCAGATTCCTACACCTCCTGGGAATGGTCTGATGGGTGAACCCTGTTTCAAGGCATCAGTCTATGTTAGGTAAGGCATCATTGTCTAGTAGCAGCCCGGAGTAGTTCCTACCCCTGCTTGAGCCAGATATGGCTCCTTACCGCCACCTGGTGGCAGTGAGCAGAGAGTAGGGCAGGACCAGACATCTGCCTCTGAAGTTTTTGTTTTTTGTTTTGAGACGCAATCGTCTTGCTCTGTCGTCACCCAGGCTGGAGGGCAGTGGTGTGGTCTCAGCTCACTGCAACCTCCACCTCCTGGGTTCAAGCACTTCTCCTGTCTCAGCCTCCAGAGTAGCTGGGATTACAGGCGCACACCACCACACCCGGCTAATATTTGTATTTTTAGTAGAGACGGGGTTTTGCCATGTTGACCAGGCTGGGGTCTCGAACTCCTGATCTCAGGTGACCCACCTGTCTCAGCCTCCCAAAGTGCTGGGATGACAGGCATGAGCCACTACACCCAGCCCTCTCTCTGAAGTTTGTCACCTGGTTTGGGAAATGCCATGATAGGGCCACAAGCAAGACTGTCGCCCTGTTGAAAGCTGGGCACCCTGGAAACGGTCAGTTTGGTTTTGCCTCTGCCCCTCCCACCCTGGCCTCAGCTGTCTCATCTGTGCAATGGGGAACAGGACTGTGTGGAAGGGAATTCACAGTCCTGAGTAACCACAGGGGCACAGCTGTGACTTCTCTGGGACTCCTTTTGGTATCATATGGAGGACCTTGCGGGGAGGTAAAAGAACCACCCACACCCTCCCCAGAGGTGGATCGGCATATTTTACTTTTGAGGCAGGATCTTGCTCTATTGTCCAGGTTGCAGTGCGGTGGCACAATCACAGCTCACTGCATCCTTGAACTCCTGGGCTCAAGCAATCCTCTCACCTCAGCCTCCAGAGTACCTGAGACTACAGATGTGCACCACCACACCCAGCTAATTTTTAAAATTTCTGTAGAGACAGGGTCTCACTCTGTTGCCTAGTCTGGTCTCAAATTCCTGGGCTCACGCGATCTTCACGCCCCGGCCTCCCGAAGTGCTAGGATTACAGGCATGAGCCATCGCGCCTGGCTAGGTCTGCATCTTTTTTTTCTTTTTTGAGATGGATTTTCGCCCTTGTTGATCAGGGTGGAGTGCAATGGCATGATCTCGGCTCACTGCAACCTCTGCCTCCCCAGTTCAAGAGATTCTCCTGCCTCAGCCTCCAAAGCAACTGGAATTACAGGTGTCCACCACCATGCCTGGCTAAGTTTTTGTATTTTCAGTAGAGACGGGGTTTCACCATGTTGGCCAGGCTGGTCTTGAACTCCTGACCTCAGGTGATTCACCCGCCTTGGCCTCCCAAAGTGCTGGGATTACAGGCATGAGCCACCACGCCTGGCCAGGTCTGCATCTTTGTGAAGGAATGTGGCTTAGCCCTAGGTGGTAGCTTCAGCCCTTGCTGCCCAGCCCAGGGCACCTTGCACGCCCCATGCCCACACCCTCTGGTTTCCCTGACTCTGCGGCTCCAGTGGTCCCAGCCCTTCTCCTTCCCTTCTCCTCCAATGTTTTCCTTCTCTTTTCCAGTTGACTTCCTGTAGCAGGCTAAGGGACTTTGGGAGGGACAGCCAGGCCTGGCCCGGGGTGAGCTTGGAGGGCCCTGAGTCCACACGCAGCTCTGAATATCTGTGTGGGAGGTAGGCGGGATGGGCAGGAGGTATCCATCCCCCTTCCCTAACCTCCCTGCTCCAGAACCCAGGCTGGTGGGCCATCCCTCCACCTCTGTCTCTGCCCCTCCTGCCCTGCCTCTTTAGGGGGCTGAATCTCTACTCACCTTGGTATCCCAGGGCTCCTAGGGCCCCTCCAAAGGGCTTGGGGGGTTTTCCTGTGGATGGGGAGGACAGGATGGAGGAGGGAGCTGGGCTTTCCTGCCTCTCCCAGCCCCTTCACCTTGGACCTGGCCTCCATTCTGTCTCAGCAGGTTCGAGTCCTTCCTGCCTCCAGCCTGCCCCTCAGCCCCACCCAGCCTGTCCCCCTCTGTCCAGCTATGCTCCTATGCTCCTTGCAAATCACAGATGCATCCTGTCTGTGGAGACCTCAGCGACTCAGCAGGTGCCCCACCCCACCCCACCCCAGTCAGCCCTGACACATTTCCCAGTTTTGGCCTTGCCCACGTGACCACTCAGCTTCCCCTCCCAGCCCACCCTGCTTGCCCTGACCTTATTCTTCCCTTACACAGCTTATTTTTCTTTCTTTTTGAAATATTTTAGGCTGGGCATGGTGGCTTATGCCTGTAATCCCAGCACTTTGGGAGGCTGAGGCGGGCGGATCACTTGAGGTCAGGAGTTCGACACCAGCCTGGCCAACATGGTGAAACCCTATCTCTACTAAAAATACAAAAATTAGCCAGGTGTGGTG
>NW_012101632.1:2000096-2001571 GCF_000951045.1 Mandrillus leucophaeus | reverse complement strand
GCGCCATCTCAGCTCACTGCAACCTCCGCCTCCTGGGTTCAGCCGATTCTCCTGCCTCAGCCTCCCGAGTATCTGGGATTACAGGTGTGCACCACCACACGTGGCTAATTTTTGTATTTTTAATAGAGACGGGGTTTCGTCATGTTGGCCGGGCTGGTCTCAAACTCCTGACATCAGGTGATCTGCCTGCCTTGGCCTCCCAAAGTGCTGGGATTACAGGCGTGAGCCACCACACCTGGCCATGAACTGTTTTTAAAAACCGAATGTTCCCTGTTTTTGTAAGAGGTCAGCAAGAAGGAGGGGAGGCTCTATGTTCAGCTTGGGGTCCAGCCTCATGTGACCTGAGGCTGTGGGTTCCATCCGTGGGTGCTGGCTCAGCCCTTCTGAGCAGGAGATGATGCAGGAGAGGACGGAGGAGGTGGCTGGAGCTCTAGGGCAGGGCCCAGGGGCAGGGAGCCTGGCGTACCTGGGAAAATGGGAGACAATCCGAAGCCGGGTCTCGCTGCCACTCCTGCAGGAGAGATTTTGGGTTGGTAGGTTAGTAGGGGTGGGAACTGGCTCTAGCCTTATCACTCTCTGCCTGCACTGGCTTACCCAAGACCCTCTGTCTGGGATCATCTCCTCTCCATCCCCCTACTATATAATTTTTTATATTTTATTTTATTATTTTTTTTTGAGACAGGGTCTTGCTCTGTCGCCCAGGCTGGAGTGCAGTGGTGCGATCTTGGCTCACTGTAAGCTCTGCTTCCCAGGCTCCAGTGATTCTCCTGCCTCAGCCTCCCAAGTAGCTGGGATTACAGGTGCCCACCACGTCTGGCTAATTTTTGCTTTTTTTTTTTTTTTAGTAGAGACTGGGTTTCACCATGTTGACCAGACTGGTCTTGAACTCCTGACCTCAAGTGATCCGCCCACCTAGGCTTCGCAAAGTGCTGGGATTACAGGCGTGAGCCACTGCGCCCAGCCAATCTCCCCTATTATAGCCAGAGCAGCTTTCTCAACACAACATGTCCCCACCTAGCAACCAGGTGTGGCACCCCGTGGCCTCAACCCTGAGCTCAGCCTGGCACTGTCCCCAACCTTACAGCTTGCCCCTTTGCCCAGTACATCTGTGGTCCTAGAGTACTCTCTCCAGTCCCAGTCTCCTGTCCTCGTGTGGACATGGGCTCCGGGAGTCCCCACTGCTAGACAGACAGCCCTCTCTAGATCTGGACAGAGCTGAGGACTACATAGCAGAGCTGGCCACCCCTACCTCCAAGTGGGAACTGCCCGGCACCCCCTAGGACACCTCCAAGGCCAGCAACACCTGAGAAGAGGCAGGTGGGGTCAGGACAAGCACCCCCATCTGGAAAAGGCCCTGATATCCCTGCTGGGTTCTGGGGTAAGGGATGTCCCAGACAAGATCTTCAGGGGTAGGGGGAGCCAGAGGGAGGCCTGAGCTGGGCTGGGGGAGGGTGGTGATGGGCATAGCAGGGGGT